>NW_028135003.1:0-112604 GCF_964662115.1 Mustela nivalis
GAGGCCTGAATTCGAAACCGACACCCAGACAGTTTGCAGTACACTGAGAACATCTGAACCGCCATGGCCTTCGGTCGCCATCTCTTTCCAACTACGGTTTTCAGGCTACAGAATCCTAGACCTTATCTCTACTCACTTCCCATGGGTGAACGTCATGCAGAAATCAGAACTCCTCCTTCCCTCTCGCCAGAATCTTGTGGTTGGCATCTTGTCCAACGTTCAGTGTAGGACCCCTGTAGGGCCTACAGGGGCAGTAGTAGGGCCCCTGAGGGTAGTGTAGGGTCCCTGAGGCCCTGCCTATGCTTAAGAGCTGCGGTGGGCTCAAACACACATTGGGACCCTCAGTTTGAGCCCTGTCCTCAAGTAAAGCCTCTCAGTGGCTGGACCATGAGCCCGCATATGGGGCCTGCCATGCCCCAAGTCACCCAATCTTAACCAGAGGTAGAGACATCTAGTCACCCCTACTCAGGGCTCTGCTCTGGAATCCCTCTTTGGTGGGACATTTGAGGTAAATAAACACAGAAAGGACTCCTCCCACTCACAGAATGACCCCAATCACTTGGGATTGGGCCATCCCAAGTGATTGGGGTCCAGAGAGAAAGACTCGTCCATGGCCCATGAGGCCAGCCCGACATTCCACGGCCACTATTGACACAAAATCCAGAGACATAAGCTTCAGCAAGCGTTCACACTCACCCTAAGGTCATAGCCCAAAAAATTCTCCTCATAGTCTGTAGATTGGGCCTGCCATACCTACGTCCCCAAACCTAAGCCGAGTTTCTGTTTTCAGACTTCTATCCTGACATCCCTGTCCCACACACCCTCCAGACTGAGGCCCCTGGAGCCACACCTCAGGACTGTGCCTGCCCTCTCCAAGGAAATTCTTCCTATTCCATTGGCCACAACCCTACAGATAAGGAGAAACCTCCAAAGTCCCAGAGGCCATTCCAATAGTGTAGGCCACCCAGGACAAAGAGGGGCGATCTCTCACAAGCTGAGCAACGACGTCAACTCACCCGTAGACAGATAACCCAAGAGAAGAAGATTAAACTGGACTGGCCCCTAGAATGTAATTGGTTCCATTGCTTTTTTTTCTAAGCATCTCTCCTCAGAGGCCTGTTTTCCAATACCAGCATATGGGGGATTCCAGAGATACCAATCAGAACAAATCTTGTCTTCACATGGGAAACTTATCCTTTGGAGCACTGTAAAAGCCTCCAGTTAGGAGAAACCTTCAGGTAGCCGGAGCAACCGCCCTATTCCAAGGTCTCCATGGACACATACCCGCATTATGACCATTCGGCAGGAGATTACATTTCAACTCAGCCCCGTCGATTACTCCCCCAGAGGCAGAATATCAAACCTGCCTTGTCGCTAGGAGACAACTGGAATGAAAAGCAGACTCTCTAGGCATCCATCCATGGAATCCTGCTCTGGCGTTGTTCCATATGGGATGTCCTGGAGCCTTCCAAAAGGTCTTGACTGTCCCACAGAAGGAATCCTTGCAGATTGGAGCATCTCACAACTCCTATCGTGGGAAAACCTACATGGCCTCATGAGATGCTCCCCTTTATAAAGGGGCCATCATGGACAGAAACTCCAACCTGAGCCAACTTCTGATGCATTGCTTTGGTTTCTAGGTATCTCTCCTCAGAGGCCTGGTTTCCAATATCAGAATATGGGGGTTTCCTAAGGAAACAATCAGAACAGATCTCATCTCCACATGGGAAACTTGCTCTTTGGAGCTGTGTCAATACCTCAGGATAGGAGGATCCTTCAGGGCGCTGGCACCATGGCCCAATCCCAAGGTCTCCAAGGACACAAACTTACATTATGATCCATTCTCAGGAGAGTCCATTTCAAATCAGCCCACTCGGCTGCTCACCCAGAGCCAGCAGATCAAACCTTCCTTGACACTAGGAGACAGTTAGAATGGGAGGCGGGCTTCCCATGCATCCATCCTTAGAACCCTGCTCTGGAGAACTTCTTTATGGGACGTCTTGAATCCAACCAACCTGTCTTGACTGTCTCGCAGAATGAATCCTTGTGGTTTGAAGCATTACACAATAACACTGTGAGAAAACCTCCATTTCCTCATGATGCCCCACACCTTCATAAATGGGCCATCACGGACAGAAACTCCATCCTAAGCCAAAGACTGATCCTCGCCCTGAATTCAGAAGCATGAGATCTCGATTCAGCACTTGAGAGTGTGCCTGCTGGGCCCTCACCCTGAAACCTAAGCCTAACTTGTGTTCCCAGACTTCCGTCCTCAGAATCCTGGCCACACCCCTCCAGTTTGGAAATTCTGGAGACACAATGCAGCACACTGCCTGGCCTCCAGAAGAAAAATGTTGCCCTATTGGGCTAACCAGAAACGCCAAATGAGTAACAACCTGCATGCCACTCGACCATACCCAAATTATACAGTCTAGCCTGTGCACTAAAGCCCTGTCTGACACAGCCTGAGGGCAGACCTCCAGTCCAACACCCAGACAGTTGGCCGTACACTGAGCATATCAAACCCACAATGGCTTTAGGCCATCATCTCTACCCAATCTCAATTTTCACATTCAGAACCTAGACCTTATCTCCACTCACTGCTCAGGAGTGAACGTGATGCAAGAATCAGAACTTCTCCTTCGCCTTGGCAAGAAACCTAGTGGTTGGCATGTTGTCCAATGTTCATTGTAGGAGAAAGCAGCATGGACTATGAGGCCCCACCTATCCCTGATGGCCACAATTTACACAAACACACATTGTGACACTCAGCGTGAGCCCTATCCTCATGTAAAGCCTCTTAGTGACTGGAACAACAGCCCACATATGGGGCTTGCCAAGCCCCTAGTCCCCCAATCTCAACCAGAGTTTGAGATGTCTAGTCACCCCTAATCAGGGCTCTAATCTGGAATCCCTCTTTGGTGGGACACCTGAGGTAAAAAAAAAAAAATACAGAAAGGACTCTTCCCATCCACAGAATGATCCCAACCACTTGGGATCAGGCCAAATCACCAGAGAAAGAATTGTCCATGGCCCTTGAGGACACCCCGACATTCCACGGCCACCATTGACACAAAATCCAGAGACAAAAGCCTGAGCAAGCGCCACATACTCGCCCTTTGTTCATAGCCCAGAAAATTCTCACGGTCTGTAGATCGAGCCTTCATACATACATCCCCAAACCTAAGCTGAGTTTGTGTTTTCAGACATCTGTCCCCACAGTCCTGGCCCACACAACATCCAAGCTGGGGCCCCTGGAGCCACACCTCAGGACTGTGGCTTCCCTCTCCAGGGGAATTCTGCCATTTCCATTGGCCACAACCCTATAGATTAGGAGAATCCTCCAAACTCCCCCAGGCCATCTGAATTGTGTTGGCTGCCCAGGACAAACAGGGATGATCTTTCACAAGTTAGGAAACCAACTCCACTCAGACCCAGAGACAGATATCCCCATAGAATAAGATTGAACTGGAAGGGCACTTAGGCCCTAATCAGATCCATTGCTTTTGATTCCAGTCATCTCTCCTCAGAGGCCTGGTTTCCAATACCAGCATATGGGAGATTACTTAGGCACTCATCAAAACAATTCTCTTCTCTACATAGGAAACATAATCTTTAGAGCTCCATCAAAATCTCCGGTTATGAACATCCCTCAAGGCCCCGGATCAAGCACCCCATTCCAAGATCTACATGGACACAAATGCACATTATGACCAATCCTCAACTCACCCATTTCAACACACCCGCCTCGGTTGCTCCCCTTGATCCAGCAGATCGAACTTGCCTTGGCTCTATGAGACACCTGGAATGGGAGGCAGGCTGCCCAGGCATCCATCCTTAGAACCCTGCTCTGGATAACTTTGTTATGGGATGTCCTGGAGCCATCCAACAGGTCTCGACTGTCCCACAGAAGAAATCATTGTGGTTTGGAGCATCTCACAATTCCCATCGTGGGAAAACCTCCATGTCCTCGTGACACCCTCCCCTTCATGAAGGGGCCGTCATGGACAGAAACTCCGACCTAAGCCAACGTCTGATCCTAGCTCTGTCTTCAGGTATACGGGATCTCGAATCATCTCTGCAGAGGGTGCCTGCCTTCCCTTCACCTTGAAATCTAAGTCTGGCTTGTGTTCTCAGAATTTTTTCCTCACACTCCTGGCCCACAAGCCTTCCAGTTTGGGAATTTTGGAGTCACTATGTGGCACTGTGTCTTCCCTCCAGAAGAAAAACGTTGCCCTCTGGGGCTACCCAGTAACCACAAATGAGTACCATCCTGCACGAAACTCAACTGCACCCCAATGATACAGTCTAGCCTGGGCACTTATTCCCTATCTGCCACAGCCTGAGCCTGCACCACCCAACCCACACTCAACAGCTGGCCGAACACTGAGCACATCGGACATACCATGGCCTTAGAGCTTCATCTCTTTCCAAGCTCAGTTTTCAGGCTTCAGAACCTAGACCTTAAATCCAATCACAGTCCAGGAGTGAAAGTGTTGCAGAAATTAGAACTCCATCTTCCCCATGGCCAGAAAACTTGTGGTTCCCATACTGTGCAACGTTCAGTGTAGGAGGAACCAGCATGGTACTTTAGGCCACGCCCTGACTTGAAAGGATCCTTGGGCACAAAAGCACATTGTGAAACTCAGTGTGAGACCTATCCTCAAGGAAGGCCTCTCAGTGTCTGGACCAAGAGCCCACATAAGGGGCTTGCCATGTTCTTAGGTCCCAATGTTAACCAGAGGTCTGGTTGTCCAGTTGCCCCCACCCACGACTCTATTCAGGAATCCCTCTTTTGGTGGTCCACCTGAGGTAAAAAAAACAACAACAACAACAAAAAAAAAGTAAACAAAAAAAACAGAAAGGCCTCCTCCCTTCCCACAGAATGACCCCAAACTTTTAGGATCGGGTCAAATCCCCAGAAAGGGAGCCTCATCGATGGCCCATGAGGACACCCCGACATTCCATGGCAATCGGTGACACATTTCCAGAAAAAAAAAAAAAAAAAAGCATGAGCAAGCACCTCACATTTGCCCTTTGTTCATATCCCGAAGAGGTCTCCTCACGGTCTATGGATCGGGCCGGCCATACCTACATCCCCCAACCTAAGTGGAGTTTGTGTTTTCAGACTTTTGTCCAAATAGCCCTGGACCACACACGCTCCACACTTGGGTCCCTGGAGCCACACCTCAGGACTGTGCTTCCCTTTCAAGGGAATTCTTCCCATTCCATTGGCCACAACCTTGCAAATTAGGAAAAACCTCCAAAGTCACCGAGGCCATCCCAATAGTGTAGGCCGCCCAGGACAAACAGGGG
The DNA here is from genome assembly GCF_964662115.1 of Mustela nivalis. Taxonomy (NCBI): domain Eukaryota; kingdom Metazoa; phylum Chordata; class Mammalia; order Carnivora; family Mustelidae; genus Mustela; species Mustela nivalis. The sequence goes on from NW_028135003.1 coordinate 5,317, forward strand.
TGATCTCAAACCAGCTGAGCAACTACCTCCACTCAGACAACAGATGTCCCCAGAGAAGAATATTGAACCGGACAGGCCCCTAGGCCCTAATCAGATCCATTGCTTTGGTTTCCAGGCATCTGTCCTCAGAGGCCTCGTCTCCAATACCAGCATATGCTGGTTTCCTGAGGCACCAATAAGAACAAATCTCGTCTCCCCATGGAAAACTTGCTCTTTGGAGCTTTGTCATAACCTCTGGTTAGGAGAATCCTTCAAGGCCCTGGTGCCACTGCCCCATACCAAGGTCTCCATGGACTCAAACCAACATTAAGACCATCCTGAGAAAAGTCCATATCAACTCAGCCCCCTCTGTTGCTACCCCAAGCCAGCAGATCAAACGTTTCTTGTTGCTAGGAGACAATTGGAATGTGAGGCTGGCTGCCCAGGCATTGATACTTAGAACCCTGTTCTGGAAAAATACCTTATAAGACGTCCTGGAGCCATCCAACAAATCTTAATTGTCCCACAGAAGGAATCCTTGCGGTTTGGAGCATCTCACAACTCCAATAGTGGGAAAACCCCCATGGCCTCATAATGCCCCCCCTTCCTGAAGGGGCCAACATGGACAGAAACTCAAACCTGAGCCAAAGTCTGAACCTCGACCTGACTTCAGACGCATTAGATCTCAATTCAGCTCTGCAGAGTGTGCCTGCCATGTCCTTGCCCCGAAACCTAAGCCTAGCTTGTGTTCTCAGACTTCTGTCCTCACTCTCCTGGCCCACAAGCCCTCCAGTTTGGGAATTCCGAAGCCACAATGCAGCACTCTGCCTGCCCTCCAGAAGAAAAACTTTGCCCTATGCTGCTAATAAGAAACCCCAAATGATTTTCTAATGCATGCCACTCGATTGTAAAGCAATTATACAGCCCACCCTGTATACTAATGCCCTGTCTGGCACAGCCTGAGACAAGACATCCCAAACGACACCCAGACAGCTGGCCCCAACCTGGACACATAGGACCCGCTATGGCTGTAGGTTGTCATCTCTTCCCAACCTCGGTTTTCAGGCTTCAGAACCTAGACCTTATCTCCAATCACTGCCCAGGGTTGAACGTGATGCAGAAATTAGAATTCCTCCTTCCCCATGGCCAGAAACCTTGTGGTTGGCATGTTGTCCAACGTTCAATGTGGGAAAACCTGCATTGTCCGAAAGGCCACGCCAGTGCTTGAGGGCCGCCTAGGGCACAGACATGCATTGTGACCTGCAGCGTGAGTCCCGTATTAAAGTAACGCCTCTCAGTGGCTGGACCAAGATCCTGCATATGGGGCTTGTCATATCCATAGGCCCCCAGGCTTAACCAGAGGGCGAGTATTCCAGTTGTCAGTACCCACTGCTATGCTCTAGAATCCCTCTACTGGGGGGACACATGAAGCAGAAAACAGGACACTTCCCTTCCCACAGAATGACCCCAAACTCTTGGGGGCTGGACAAACTACCAGAGAGGGAGACTTCTACGACCCATGAGGCAACTCCTACATTAAACGGCCATTGTGGACAAAACATCCAGAGACAAAAGCCTGAGCGACTGCCTCCCTCTCACCCTTCTTTCATATCCAGAGGAGCTCCCCTCATGGACTGTAGATCAGGCCTGCCGTAACCTCGGCCCCAAACCTGAGCTGAGTTAGGGTTTTTGGATGTCTGTCTGCACAGCCATGGCCCACACAGCCTCCAGGCTGGGGTCTCTGGAGCCACACCACAGAACTGTGCCTGCTCTCTCCTAAGAAACTGCCCATTCCATTGGCCACAACTCTACAAAATAGTAGAAACCTCAAGGTCCCCAAGGACATCCCACTACCGCAAGCCGCACTGGACAAATAGGGGCATTATGACACAAGCTGAGCAACTACTACCTCCATGTAGACACACAGACAGATATCCGCAGAGACAGAAGATTGAACCAGACAGGCCCCTAGGCCCTATTATGAACTCTTGCTTTGGTGTCCAGGTATCACTCCTCAGAAGCCTGGGTTCGAAGACCAGCATACGGGGCTTTCCTGAGGCACCAGACAGAAGACCTCTCATCTCCACATGGGAAGCTTCCTTGTTAGAGTTGTGTCAAGCCCTTCGGGTTGGAGAATCCTGCAGAGTCCCTTAGCTACTGCCACATTCCAAGGCCTCCATGGCCACCAACCCACATTATGACTCATCCTCGGCAGAGTCCATTTAAACTCAGCCTTCTGGGTAGCTCACCCAAGAGCGCGCAGATTGAGCGTGCCTTGTCTCGACCAGGCAATGGGAAGGTGAGTTGGCGTTTCTCGGCATCCATGCTTAGGCCCCTGCTCTTGAGTCTTTCTGTATGGGGCATCCTGGAACCATCCAATAGTACTCGACTGTCCTGAAGAAGGAAACGTTGAAGTTTGGAGCAGCTCACAACTCCCAGAGTAGGGAAACCTCCCTGGACTCATGACACCCCCACCCCCTTCAAGAAGGGGCCGTCATGGACACAAACTCCAGCTTGAGGCAACATCTGATAATCGCCCTGACCTCACCTGCAGGAGATCTCGATTCAGCCTCTGCAGAGTGGGCCTGCCATGCTCTTGGCCCCAAAACTCGTGCTAGCTTGTGTTTTCAGACTTCCTTCCTCACAATGCTGGCCACACCCCTCCAGTTTGGCAATTCTGGAGACACAATGCAGCACTCTGCCTGCCCTCCAGAAGAAAAATGTTGCCCTATAGGGCTAACCAGAAAGGCCAAATGAGTAACAACCTGCATGCCACTCGACCATACCCCAATTATACAGTCTAGCCTATGCACTAAAGCGCTCTCTGACACAGCCTGAGGGCAGACCTCCAGTACAACACCCAGACAGCTGGCCGTACACAGAGCATATCACACCCACAATGGCTTTAGGCCATCATCTCTACCCAACCTCAGTTTTCACCTTCAGAACCTAGACCTTATCTCCACTCATTGCTCAGGAGTGAATGTGATGCAAGAATCAGAACTTCTCCTTCGCCTTGGCAAGAAACCTAGTGGTTGGCATGTTGTCCAATGTTCATTGTAGGACAAAGCAGCATGGACAATGAGGCCCCACCTATCCCTGAGGGCCACAATGTGCACAAATACACATTGTGACCCTCAGCGTGAGCCCTATCCTCATGTAAAGCCTCTTAGTGACTGGAACAACAGCCCCCATATGGGGCTTGCCAAGCCCTTAGTCCCCCAATCTCAACCAGAGTTCGAGATGTCTAGTCACCCCTACTCAGGGCTCTACTCGGGAATCCCTCTTTGGTGGGACACTTGAGGTAAAAAAAAAAAATACAGAAAGGACTCCTCCCATCCACAGAATGATCCCAAGAACTTGGGATCAGGCCAAATCACCAGAGAAAGAATTGTCCATGGCCCTTGAGGACACCCCGACATTCCACGGCCACCATTGACACAAAATCCAGAGACAAAACCCTGAGCAAGCGCCACATACTCGCCCTTTGTTCATAGCCCGGAAAATTCTCACGGTCTGTAGATCGAGCCTTCATACATACATCCCCAAACCTAAGCTGAGTTTGTGTTTTCAGACTTCTGTCCCCACAGGCCTGGACCACACACGCTCCACACTTGGGTCCCTGGAGCCACACCTCAGGACTGTGCTTCCCTTTCAAGGGAATTCTTCCCATTCCATTGGCCACAACCTTGCAAATTAGGAAAAACCTCCAAAGTCACCGAGGCCATCCCAAGAGTGTAGGCCGCCCAGGACAAACAGGGGTGATCTCAAACCAGCTGAGCAACTACCTCCACTCAGACAACAGATGTCCCCAGAGAAGAATATTGAACCGGACAGGCCCCTAGGCCCTAATCAGATCCATTGCTTTGGTTTCCAGGCATCTGTCCTCAGAGGCCTCGTCTCCAATACCAGCATATGGTGGTTTCCTGAGGCACCAATAAGAACAAACCTCGTTTCCCCATGGAAAACTTGCTCATTGTAGCTTTGTCATAACCTCTGGTTAGGAGAATCCTTCAGGGCCCTGGTGCCACTGCCCCATACAAAGGTCTCCATGGACTCAAACCAACATTAAGACCATCCTCAGGAAAGTCCATTTCAACTCAGCCCCCTCTGTTGCTACCCCAAGCCAGCAGATCAAACGTTTCTTGTTGCTAGGAGACAATTGGAATGTGAGGCTGGCTGCCCAGGCATTCATACTTAGAACCCTGTTCTGGAAAAATACCTTATAAGACGTTCTGGAGCCATCCAACAAATCTTAATTGTCCCGCAGAAGGAATCCTTGCGGTTTGGAGCATCTCACAACTCCAATAGTGGGAAAACCCCCATGGCCTCATAATGCCCCCCCTTCCTGAAGGGGCCAACATGGACAGAAACTCAAACCTGAGCCAAAGTCTGAACCTCGACCTGACTTCAGACGCATTAGATCTCAATTCAGCTCTGCAGAGTGTGCCTGCCATGTCCTTGCCCTGAAACCTAAGCCTAGCTTGTGTTCTCAGACTTCCGTCCTCACTCTCCTGGCCCACAAGCCCTCCAGTTTGGGAATTCCGAAGCCACAATGCAGCACTCTGCCTGCCCTCCAGAAGAAAAACTTTGCCCTATGCTGCTAATAAGAAACCCCAAATGATTTTCTAATGCATGCCACTCTAGTGTAAAGCAATTATACAGCCCACCCTGTATACTAATGCCCTGTCTGGCACAGCCTGAGACAAGACATCCCAAACGACACCCAGACAGCTGGCCCCAACCTGGACACATAGGACCCGCTATGGCTGTAGGTCGTCATCTCTTCCCAACCTCGGTTTCTGGCTTCAGAACCTAGACCTTATCTCCAATCACTACCCAGGGGTGAACGTGATGCAGAAATTAGAATTCCTCCTTCCCCATGGCCAGAAACCTTGTGGTTGGCATGTTGTCCAACGTTCAATGTGGGAAAACCTGCATTGTCCGAAAGGCCACGCCAGTGCTTGAGGGCCGCCTAGGGCACAGACATGCATTGTGACCTGCAGCGTGAGTCCCGTATTAAAGTAACGCCTCTCAGTGGCTGGACCAAGATCCTGCATATGGGGCTTGTCATATCCATAGGCCCCCAGGCTTAACCAGAGGGCGAGTATTCCAGTTGTCAGTACCCACTGCTATGCTCTTGAATCCCTCTACTCGGGGGACACATGAAGCAGAAAACAGGACACTTCCCTTTCCACAGAATGACCCCAAACTCTAGGGGGCTGGACAAACTACCAGAGAGGGAGACTTCTACGACCCATGAGGCAACTCCTACATTAAACGGCCATTGTGGACAAAACATCCAGAGACAAAAGCCTGAGCGACTGCCTCCCTCTCACCCTTCTTTCATATCCAGAGGAGCTCCCCTCATGGACTGTAGATCAGGCCTGCCGTAACCTCGGCCCCAAACCAGAGCTGAGTTAGGGTTTTTGGATGTCTGTCTGCACAGCCATGGCCCACACAGCCTCCAGGCTGTGGTCTCTGGAGCCACACCACAGAACTGTGCCTGCTCTCTCCTAAGAAACTGCCCATTCCATTGGCCACAACTCTACAAAATAGTAGAAACCTCAAGGTCCCCAAGGACATCCCACTACCGCAAGCCGCACTGGACAAATAGGGGCATTATGACACAAGCTGAGCAACTACTACCTCCATGCAGACACACAGACAGATATCCGCAGAGACAGAAGATTGAACCAGACAGGCCCCTAGGCCCTATTATGAACTCTTGCTTTGGTGTCCAGGTATCACTCCTCAGAAGCCTGGGTTCGAAGACCAGCATACGGGGCTTTCCTGAGGCACCAGACAGAAGACCTCTCATCTCCACATGGGAAGCTTCCTTGTTAGAGTTGTGTCAAGCCCTTCGGGTTGGAGAATCCTGCAGAGTCCCTTAACTACTGCCACATTCCAAGGTCTCCATGGCCACCAACCCACATTATGACTCATCCTCCACAGAGTCCATTTAAACTCAGCCTTCTGGGTAGCTCACCCAAGAGCACGCAGATTGAGCGTGCCTTGTCTCGACCAGGCAATGGGAAGGTGAGTTGGCATTTCTCGGCATCCATGCTTAGGCCCCTGCTCTTGAGTCTTTCTGTATGGGGCATCCTGGAACCATCCAATAGTACTCGACTGTCCTGAAGAAGGATACTTTGAAGTGGGGAGCTGCTCACAACTCCCAGAGTAGGGAAACCTCCCTGGACTCATGACGCCCCCACCCCCTTCAGGAAGGGGCCGTCATGGACACAAACTCCAGCTTGAGGCAACATCTGATAATCGCCCTGACCTCACCTGCAGGATATCTCGATTCAGCCTCTGCAGAGTGGGCCTGCCATGCTCTTGGCCCCAAAACTCGTGCTAGCTTGTGTTTTCAGACTTCCTTCCTCACAATGCTGGCCACACCCCTCCAGTTTGGCAATTCTGAAGACACAATGCAGCACTCTGCCTGTTCTCCAGAAGAAAAATGTTGCCCTATAGGGCTAACCAGAAACGCCAAATGAGTAACAACCTGCATGCCACTCGACCATACCCCAATTATACAGTCTAGCCTGTGCACTAAAGCCCTCTCTGACACAGCCTGAGGGCAGACCTCCAGTCCAACACCCAGACAGCTGGCCGTACACAGAGCATATCACACCCACAATGGCTTTAGCCAATCATCTCTACCCAACCTCAGTTTTCACCTTCAGAACCTAGACCTTATCTCCACTCATTGCTCAGGAGTGAACGTGATGCAAGAATCAGAACTTCTCCTTCGCCTTGGCAAGAAACCTAGTGGTTGGCATGTTGTCCAATGTTCATTGTAGGACAAAGCAGCATGGACAATGAGGCCCCACCTATCCCTGAGGGCCACAATGTGCACAAATACACATTGTGACCCTCAGCGTGAGCCCTATCCTCATGTAAAGCCTCTTAGTGACTGGAACAACAGCCCCCATATGGGGCTTGCCAAGCCCTTAGTCCCCCAATCTCAACCAGAGTTCGAGATGTCTAGTCACCCCTACTCAGGGCTCTACTCGGGAATCCCTCTTTGGTGGGACACTTGAGGTAAAAAAAAAAAAATACAGAAAGGACTCTTCCCATCCACAGAATGATCCCAACAACTTGGGATCAGGCCAAATCACCAGAGAAAGAATTGTCCATGGCCCTTGAGGACACCCCGACATTCCACGGCCACCATTGACACAAAATCCAGAGACAAAACCCTGAGCAAGCGCCACATACTCGCCCTTTGTTCATAGCCCGGAAAATTCTCACGGTCTGTAGATCGAGCCTTCATACATACATCCCCAAACCTAAGCTGAGTTTGTGTTTTCAGACTTCTGTCCCCACAGTCCTGGCCCACACACCATCCAAGCTGGGGCCCCTGGAGCCACACCTCAGGACTGTGGCTTCCCTCTCCAGGGGAATTCTGCTATTTCCATTGGCCACAACCCTATAGATTAGGAGAATCCTCCAAACTCCCCCAGGCCATCCGAATTGTGTTGGCTGCCCAGGACAAACAGGGATGATCTTTCACAAGTTAGGAAACCAACTCCACTCAGACACAGAGACAGATATCCCCATAGAATAAGATTGAACTGGACGGGCACCGAGGCCCTAATCAGATCCATTGATTTTGATTCCAGTCATCTCTCCTCAGTGGCCTGGTTTCCAATACCAGCATATGGGAGATTCCTTAGGCACTCATCAAAACAATTCTCTTCTCTACATAGGAAACATACTCTTTAGAGCTCCATCAAAACCTCCGGTTATGAATATCCCTCAAGGCCCCGGATCAAGCACCCCATTCCAAGGTCTACATGGACACAAATGCACATTATGACCCATCCTCAACTCACCCATTACAACACACCCGTCTGGTTGCTCCCCTAGAACCAGCAGATCGAACTTGCCTTGGCTCTATGAGACACCAGGAATGGGAGGCAGGCTGCCCAGGCATCCATCCTTAGAACCCTGCTCTGGATAACTTCCTTATGGGATGTCCTGGAGCCATCCAACAGGTCTCGACTGTCCCACCGAAGAAATCATTGTGGTTTGGAGCATCTCACAATTCCCATAGTGGGAAAACCTCCATGTCCTCGTGACACCCTCCCCTTCATGAATGGGCCGTCATGGACAGAAACTCCGACCTAAGAAAACGTCTGATCCTAGCTCTGTCTTCAGGTATACGGGATCTCGAATCATCTCTGCAGAGTGTGCCTGCCGTCCCCTCACCCCGAAATCTAAGTCTGGCTTGTGTTCTCAGAATTTTTTCCTCACACTCCTGGCCCACAAGCCTTCCAGTTTGGGAATTTTGGAGTCACTATGTGGCAAAGTGTCTTCCCTCCAGAAGAAAAACGTTGCCCTCTGGGGCTACCCAGTAACCACAAATGAGTACCATCCTGCACGAAACTCGACTGCACCCCAATGATGCAGTCTAGCCTGGGCACTAATTCCCTGTCTGCCACAGCCTGTGCCTGCACCTCCCAACCCACACTCAACAGCTGGCCGAACACTGAGCACATCAGACACACCATGGCCTTAGGGCTTCATCTCTTCCCAACCTCAATTTTCAGGCTTCAGAACCTAGACCTTAAATCCAATCACAGTCCAGGAGTGAAAGTGTTGCAGAAATTAGAACTCCATCTTCCCCATTGCCAGAAAACTTGTTGTTCCCATACTGTGCAACGTTCAGTGTAGGAGAAACCAGCATGGTACATTAGGCCACGCCCTGACTTGAGGGGCTCCTTGGGCACAAAAACACATTGTGAAACTCAGTGTGAGACCTATCCTCAAGGAAGGCCTCTCAGTGTCTGGACCAAGAGCCCACATAAGGGGCTGGCCATGTTCTTAGGTCCCAATGTTAACCAGAGGTCTGGTTGTCCAGTTGCCCCCACCCACGACTCTGCTCTGGAATCCCTCTTTTGGTGGTCCACCGGAGGTTAAAAAAAAACAAAAAACAAAAAACAAAAAAAATAAACAAACAAACAAACAAAAAAAACAGAAAGGCCTCCTTCCTTCCCACAGAATGACCCCAAACTCTTGGGATCGGGTCAAATCCCCAGAAAGGGAGCCTCATCGATGGCCCATGAGGACACCCCGACATTCCATGGCAATCGGTGACACATTTCCAGACAAAAAAAAAAAAAAAGCATGAGCATGCACATCACATTCGCCCTTTGTTCATATCCCGAAGAGGTCTCCTCACGGTCTATAGATCGGGCCGGCCATACCTACATCCCACAACCTCAGTGGAGTTTGTGTTTTCAGACTTTTGTCCAAATAGCCCTGGACCACTCACGCTCCACACTTGGGTCCCTGGAGCCACACCTCAGGACTGTGCTTCCCTTTCAAGGGAATTCTTCCCATTCCATTGGCCACAACCTTGCAAATTAGGAAAAACCTCCAAAGTCACCGAGGCCATCCCAATAGTGTAGGCTGCCTAGGACAAACAGGGGTGATCTCAAACCAGCTGAGCAACTACCTCCACTCAGACAACAGATGTCCCCAGAGAAGAATATTGAACCGGACAGGCCCCTAGGCCCTAATCAGATCCATTGCTTTGGTTTCCAGGCATCTCTCCTCAGAGGCATCGTTTCCAATACCAGCATATGGTGGTTTCCTGAGGAACCAATAAGAACAAATCTCGTCTCCCCATGGAAAACTTGCTCATTGGAGCTTTGTCATAACCTCTGGTTAGGAGAATCCTTCAGGGCCCTGGTGCCACTGCCCCATACAAAGGTCTCCATGGACTCAAACCAACATTAAGACCATCCTCAGGAAAGTCCATATCAACTCAGCCCCCTCTGTTGCTACCCCAAGCCAGCAGATCAAACGTTTCTTGTTGCTAGGAGACATTTGGAATGTGAGGCTGGCTGCCCAGGCATCCATACTTAGAACCCTGTTCTGGAAAAATACCTTATAAGACGTCCTGGAGCCATCCAACAAATCTTAATTGTCCCACAGAAGGAATCCTTGCGGTTTGGAGCATCTCACAACTCCAATAGTGGGAAAACCCCCATGACCTCATAATGCCCCCCCTTCCTGAAGGGGCCAACATGGACAGAAACTCAAACCTGAGCCAAAGTCTGAACCTCGACCTGACTTCAGACGCATTAGATCTCAATTCAGCTCTGCAGAGTGTGCCTGCCATGTCCTTGCCCCGAAACCTAAGCCTAGCTTGTGTTCTCAGACTTCCGTCCTCACTCTCCTGGCCCACAAGCCCTCCAGTTTGGGAATTCCGAAGCCACAATGCAGCACTCTGCCTGCCCTTCAGAAGAAAAACTTTGCCCTATGTTGCTAATAAGAAACCCCAAATGATTTTCTAATGCATGCCACTCGATTGTAAAGCAATTATACAGCCCACCCTGTATACTAATGCCCTGTCTGGCACAGCCTGAGACAAGACATCCCAAACGACACCCAGATATCTGGCCCCAACCTGGACACATAGGACCCGCTATGACTGTAGGTCGTCATCTCTTCCCAACCTCGATTTTCAGGCTTCAGAACCTAGACCTTATCTCCAATCACTGCCCAGGGGTGAACGTGATGCAGAAATTAGAATTCCTCCTTCCCCATGGCCAGAAAACTTGTGGTTGGCATGTTGTCCAACGTTCAATGTGGGAAAACCTGCATTGTCCGAAAGGCCACGCCAGTGCTTGAGGGCTGCCTAGGGCACATGCATTGTGACCTGCAGAGTGAGTCCCGTATTAAAGTAATGCCTCTCAGTGGCTGGACCAAGATCCTGCATATGGGGCTTGTCATATCCATAGGCCCCCAGGCTTAACCAGAGGGCGAGTATTCCAGTTGTCAGTACCCACTGCTTTGCTCTAGAAACCCTCTACTGGGGGGACACATGAAGCAGAAAACAGGACACTTCCCTTCCCACAGAATGACCCCAAACTCTTGGGGGCTGGACAAACTACCAGAGAGGGAGACTTCTACGACCCATGAGGCAACTCCTACATTAAACGGCCATTGTGGACAAAACATCCAGAGACAAAAGCCTGAGCGACTGCCTCCCTCTCACCCTTCTTTCATATCCAGAGGAGCTCCCCTCATGGACTGTAGATCAGGCCTGCCGTAACCTCGGCCCCAAACCTGAGCTGAGTTAGGGTTTTTTGATGTCTGTCTCCACAGCCATGGCCCACACAGCCCCCAGGCTGGGGTCTCTGGAGCCACACCACAGAACTGTGCCTGCTCTCTCCTAAGAAACTGCCCATTCCATTGGCCACAACTCTACAAAATAGTAGAAACCTCAAGGTCCCCAAGGACATCCCACTACCGCAAGCCGCACTGGACAAATAGGGGCATTATGACACAAGCTGAGCAACTACTACCTCCATGCAGACACACAGACAGATATCCGCAGAGACAAATGATTGAACCAGACAGGCCCCTAGGCCCTATTATGAACTCTTGCTTTGGTGTCCAGGTATCACTCCTCAGAGGCCTGGGTTCGAAGACCAGCATACGGGGCTTTCCTGAGGCACCAGACTGAAGACCTCTCATCTCCACATGGGAAGCTTCCTTGTTGGAGTTGTGTCAAGCCCTTCGGGTTGGAGAATCCTGCAGAGTCCCTTAGCTACTGCCACATTCCAAGGTCTCCATGGCCACCAACCCACATTATGACTCATCCTCAGGAGAGTCCATTTAAACTCAGCCTTCTGGGTAGCTCACCCAAGAGCCCGCAGATTGAGCGTGCCTTGTCTCGACCAGGCAATGGGAAGGTGAGTTGGCGTTTCTCGGCATCCATGCTTAGGGCCCTGCTCTCGAGTCTTTCTGTATGGGGCATCCTGGAACCATCCAATAATACTCGACTGTCCTGAAGAAGGAAACTTTGAAGTTTGGAGCAGCTCACAACTCCCAGCGTAGGGAAAACTCCCTGGCCTCATGACGCCCCCACCCCCTTCAGGAAGGTGCCGTCATGGACACAAACTCCAGCTTGAGGCAACATCTGATAATCGCCCTGACCTCACCTGCAGGAGATCTCGATTCAGCCTCTGCAGAGTGGGCCTGCCATGCTCTTGGCCCCAAAACTCGTGCTAGCTTGTGTTTTCAGACTTCCTTCCTCACAATCCTGACCACACCCCTCCAGTTTGGCAATTCTGGAGACACAATGCAGCACTCTGCCTGCCCTCCAGAAGAAAAATGTTGCCCTATAGGCCTAACCAGAAAGGCCAAATGAGTAACAACCTGCATGCCACTCGACCATACCCCAATTATACAGTCTAGCCTGTGCACTAAAGCCCTGTCTGACACAGCCTGAGGACAGACCTCCAGTCCAACACCCAGACAGCTGGCCATACACAGAGCATATCACACCCACAATGGCTTTAGGCCATCATCTCTACCCAACCTCAGTTTTCACCTTCAGAACCTAGAACTTATCTCCACTCACTGCTCAGGAGTGAATGTGATGCAAGAATCAGAACTTCTCCTTCGCCTTGGCAAGAAACCTAGTGGTTGGCATGTTGTCCAATGTTCATTGTAGGAGAAAGCAGCATGGACTATGAGGCCCCACCTATCCCTGTGGGCCACAATTTGCACAAACACACATTGTGACCCTCAGCGTGAGCCCTATCCTCATGTCAAGCCTCTTAGTGACTGGAACAACAGCCCACATATTGGGCTTGCCAAGCCCCTAGTCCCCCAATCTCAACCAGAGTTCGAGATGTCTAGTCACCCCTACTCAGGGCTCTACTCTGGAATCCCTCTTTGGTGGGACACCTGAGGTAAAAAAAAAAAAAAAAATACAGAAAGGACTCTTCCCATCCACAGAATGATCCCAACCACTTGGGATCAGGCCAAATGACCAGAGAAAGAATTGTCCATGGCCCTTGAGGACACCCCGACATTCCACGGCCACCGTTGACACAAAATCCAGAGACAAAACCCTGAGCAAGCGCCACATACTCGCCCTTTGTTCATAGCCCGGAAAATTCTCACGGTCTGTAGATCGAGCCTTCATACATACATCCCCAAACCTAAGCTGAGTTTGTGTTTTCAGACTTCTGTCCCCACAGTCCTGGCCCACACACCATCCAAGCTGGGGCCCCTGGAGCCACACCTCAGGACTGTGGCTTCCCTCTCCAGGGGAATTCTGCCATTTCCATTGGCCACAACCCTATAGATTAGGAGAATACTCCAAACTCCCCCAGGCCATGCGAATTGTGTTGGCTGCCCGGGACAAACAGGGATGATCTTTCACAAGTTAGGAAACCAACTCCACTCAGACACAGAGACAGATATCCCCATAGAATAAGATTGAACTGGACGGGCACTGAGGCCCTAATCAGATCCATTGATTTTGATTCCAGTCATCTCTCCTCAGTGGCCTGGTTTCCAATACCAGCATATGGGAGATTCCTTATGCACTCATCAAAACAATTCTCTTCTCTACATAGGAAACATACTCTTTAGAGCTCCATCAAAACCTCCGGTTATGAATATCCCTCAAGGCCCCGGATCAAGCACCCCATTCCAAGGTCTACATGGACACAAATGCACATTATGACCCATCCTCAACTCACCCATTTCAACACACCCGTCTCGGTTGCTCCTCTAGAACCAGCAGATCGAACTTGCCTTGGCTCTATGAGACACCTGGAATGGGAGGCAGGCTGCCCAGGCATCCATCCTTAGAACCCTGCTCTGGATAACTTCCTTATGGGATGTCCTGGAGCCATCCAACAGGTCTCGACTGTCCCACCGAAGAAATCATTGTGGTTTGGAGCATCTCACAATTCCCATAGTGGGAAAACCTCCATGTCCTCGTGACACCCTCCCCTTCATGAATGGGCCGTCATGGACAGAAACTCCGACCTAAGAAAACGTCTGATCCTAGCTCTGTCTTCAGGTATACGGGATCTCGAATCATCTCTGCAGAGTGTGCCTGCCGTCCCCTCACCCCGAAATCTAAGTCTGGCTTGTGTTCTCCGAATTTTTTCCTCACACTCCTGGCCCACAAGCCTTCCAGTTTGGGAATTTTGGAGTCACTATGTGGCAAAGTGTCTTCCCTCCAGAAGAAAAACGTTGCCCTCTGGGGCTACCCAGTAACCACAAATGAGTACCATCCTGCACGAAACTCGACTGCACCCCAATGATGCAGTCTAGCCTGGGCACTAATTCCCTGTCTGCCACAGCCTGAGCCTGCACCTCCCAACCCACACTCAACAGCTGGCCGAACACTGAGCACATCAGACACACCATGGCCTTAGGGCTTCATCTCTTCCCAACCTCAATTTTCAGGCTTCAGAACCTAGACCTTAAATCCAATCACAGTCCAGGAGTGAAATTGTTGCAGAAATTAGAACTCCATCTTCCCCATTGCCAGAAAACTTGTGGTTCCCATACTGTGCAACGTTCAGTGTAGGAGAAACCAGCATGGTACATTAGGCCACGCCCTGACTTGAGGGGCTCCTTGGGCACAAAAACACATTGTGAAACTCAGTGTGAGACCTATCCTCAAGGAAGGCCTCTCAGTGTCTGGACCAAGAGCCCACATAAGGGGCTGGCCATGTTCTAAGTTCCAAATGTTAACCAGAGGTCTGGTTGTCCAGTTGCCCCCACCCACGACTCTGCTCTGGAATCCCTCTTTTGGTGGTCCACCGGAGGTTAAAAAAAAAACAAAAAACAAAAAACAAAAAAAATAAACAAACAAACAAACAAAAAAAACAGAAAGGCCTCCTTCCTTCCCACAGAATGACCCCAAACTCTTGGGATCGGGTCAAATCCCCAGAAAGGGAGCCTCATCGATGGCCCATGAGGACACCCCGACATTCCATGGCAATCGGTGACACATTTCCAGACAAAAAAAAAAAAAAGCATGAGCATGCACATCACATTCGCCCTTTGTTCATATCCCGAAGAGGTCTCCTCACGGTCTATAGATCGGGCCGGCCATACCTACATCCCACAACCTCAGTGGAGTTTGTGTTTTCAGACTTTTGTCCAAATAGCCCTGGACCACTCACGCTCCACACTTGGGTCCCTGGAGCCACACCTCAGGACTGTGCTTCCCTTTCAAGGGAATTCTTCCCATTCCATTGGCCACAACCTTGCAAATTAGGAAAAACCTCCAAAGTCACCGAGGCCATCCCAATAGTGTAGGCTGCCTAGGACAAACAGGGGTGATCTCAAACCAGCTGAGCAACTACCTCCACTCAGACAACAGATGTCCCCAGAGAAGAATATAGAACCGGACAGGCCCCTAGGCCCTAATCAGATCCATTGCTTTGGTTTCCAGGCATCTGTCCTCAGAGGCCTCGTTTCCAATACCAGCATATGGTGGTTTCCTGAGGCACCAATAAGAACAAATCTCGTCTCCCCATGGAAAACTTGCTCATTGGAGCTTTGTCATAACCTCTGGTTAGGAGAATCCTTCAGGGCCCTGGTGCCACTGCCCCATACAAAGGTCTCCATGGACTCAAACCAACATTAAGACCATCCTCAGGAAAGTCCATATCAACTCAGCCCCCTCTGTTGCTACCCCAAGCCAGCAGATCAAACGTTTCTTGTTGCTAGGAGACAATTGGAATGTGAGGCTGGCTGCCCAGGCATCCATACTTAGAACCCTGTTCTGGAAAAATACCTTATAAGACGTCCTGGAGCCATCCAACAAATCTTAATTGTCCCACAGAAGGAATCCTTGCGGTTTGGAGCATCTCACAACTCCAATAGTGGGAAAACCCCCATGGCCTCATAATGCCCCCCCTTCCTGAAGGGGCCAACATGGACAGAAACTCAAACCTGAGCCAAAGTCTGAACCTCGACCTGACTTCAGACGCATTAGATCTCAATTCAGCTCTGCAGAGTGTGCCTGCCATATCCTTGCCCCGAAACCTAAGCCTAGCTTGTGTTCTCAGACTTCCGTCCTCACTCTCCTGGCCCACAAGCCCTCCAGTTTGGGAATTCCGAAGCCACAATGCAGCACTCTGCCTGCCCTCCAGAAGAAAAACTTTGCCCTATGTTGCTAATAAGAAACCCCAAATGATTTTCTAATGCATGCCACTCGATTGTAAAGCAATTATACAGCCCACCCTGTATACTAATGCCCTGTCTGGCACAGCCTGAGACAAGACATCCCAAACGACACCCAGACATCTGGCCCCAACCTGGACACATAGGACCCGCTATGGCTGTAGGTCGTCATCTCTTCCCAACCTCGATTTTCAGGCTTCAGAACCTAGACCTTATCTCCAATCACTGCCCAGGGGTGAACGTGATGCAGAAATTAGAATTCCTCCTTCCCCATGGCCAGAAAACTTGTGGTTGGCATGTTGTCCAACGTTCAATGTGGGAAAACCTGCATTGTCCGAAAGGCCACGCCAGTGCTTGAGGGCTGCCTAGGGCACATGCATTGTGACCTGCAGAGTGAGTCCCGTATTAAAGTAATGCCTCTCAGTGGCTGGACCAAGATCCTGCATATGGGGCTTGTCATATCCATAGGCCCCCAGGCTTAACCAGAGGGCGAGTATTCCAGTTGTCAGTACCCACTGCTATGCTCTAGAATCCCTCTACTGGGGGGACACATGAAGCAGAAAACAGGACACTTCCCTTCCCACAGAATGACCCCAAACTCTTGGGGGCTGGACAAACTACCAGAGAGGGAGACTTCTACGACCCATGAGGCAACTCCTACATTAAACGGCCATTGTGGACAAAACATCCAGAGACAAAAGCCTGAGCGACTGCCTCCCTCTCACCCTTCTTTCATATCCAGAGGAGCTCCCCTCATGGACTGTAGATCAGGCCTGCCGTAACCTCGGCCCCAAACCTGAGCTGAGTTAGGGTTTTTTGATGTCTGTCTCCACAGCCATGGCCCACACAGCCCCCAGGCTGGGGTCTCTGGAGCCACACCACAGAACTGTGCCTGCTCTCTCCTAAGAAACTGCCCATTCCATTGGCCACAACTCTACAAAATAGTAGAAACCTCAAGGTCCCCAAGGACATCCCACTACCGCAAGCCGCACTGGACAAATAGGGGCATTATGACACAAGCTGAGCAACTACTACCTCCATGCAGACACACAGACAGATATCCGCAGAGACAAATGATTGAACCAGACAGGCCCCTAGGCCCTATTATGAACTCTTGCTTTGGTGTCCAGGTATCACTCCTCAGAGGCCTGGGTTCGAAGACCAGCATACGGGGCTTTCCTGAGGCACCAGACTGAAGACCTCTCATCTCCACATGGGAAGCTTCCTTGTTGGAGTTGTGTCAAGCCCTTCGGGTTGGAGAAACCTGCAGAGTCCCTTAGCTACTGCCACATTCCAAGGTCTCCATGGCCACCAACCCACATTATGACTCATCCTCAGGAGAGTCCATTTAAACTCAGCCTTCTGGGTAGCTCACCCAAGAGCCCGCAGATTGAGGGTGCCTTGTCTCGACCAGGCAATGAGAAGGTGAGTTGGCGTTTCTCGGCATCCATGCTTAGGGCCCTGCTCTCGAGTCTTTCTGTATGGGGCATCCTGGAACCATCCAATAATACTCGACTGTCCTGAAGAAGGAAACTTTGAAGTTTGGAGCAGCTCACAACTCCCAGCGTAGGGAAAACTCCCTGGCCTCATGACGCCCCCACCCCCTTCAGGAAGGGGCCGTCATGGACACAAACTCCAGCTTGAGGCAACATCTGATAATCGCCCTGACCTCACCTGCAGGAGATCTCGATTCAGCCTCTGCAGAGTGGGCCTGCCATGCTCTTGGCCCCAAAACTCGTGCTAGCTTGTGTTTTCAGACTTCCTTCCTCACAATCCTGGCCACACCCCTCCAGTTTGGCAATTCTGGAGACACAATGCAGCACTCTGCCTGCCCTCCAGAAGAAAAATGTTGCCCTATAGGCCTAACCAGAAAGGCCAAATGAGTAACAACCTGCATGCCACTTGACCATACCCCAATTATACAGTCTAGCCTGTGCACTAAAGCCCTGTCTGACACAGCCTGAGGACAGACCTCCAGTCCAACACCCAGACAGCTGGCCATACACAGAGCATATCACACCCACAATGGCTTTAGGCCATCATCTCTACCCAACCTCAGTTTTCACCTTCAGAACCTAGAACTTATCTCCACTCACTGCTCAGGAGTGAATGTGATGCAAGAATCAGAACTTCTCCTTCGCCTTGGCAAGAAACCTAGTGGTTGGCATGTTGTCCAATGTTCATTGTAGGAGAAAGCAGCATGGACTATGAGGCCCCACCTATCCCTGTGGGCCACAATTTGCACAAACACACATTGTGACCCTCAGCGTGAGCCCTATCCTCATGTCAAGCCTCTTAGTGACTGGAACAACAGCCCACATATGGGGCTTGCCAAGCCCCTAGTCCCCCAATCTCAACCAGAGTTCGAGATGTCTAGTCACCCCTACTCAGGGCTCTACTCTGGAATCCCTCTTTGGTGGGACACCTGAGGTAAAAAAAAAAAAAATACAGAAAGGACTCTTCCCATCCACAGAATGATCCCAACCACTTGGGATCAGGCCAAATGACCAGAGAAAGAATTGTCCATGGCCCTTGAGGACACCCCGACATTCCACGGCCACCGTTGACACAAAATCCAGAGACAAAACCCTGAGCAAGCGCCACATACTCGCCCTTTGTTCATAGCCCGGAAAATTCTCACGGTCTGTAGATCGAGCCTTCATACATACATCCCCAAACCTAAGCTGAGTTTGTGTTTTCAGACTTCTGTCCCCACAATCCTGGCCCACACAACATCCAAGCTGGGGCCCCTGGAGCCACACCTCAGGACTGTGGCTTCCCTCTCCAGGGGAATTCTGCCATTTCCATTGGCCACAACCCTATAGATTAGGAGAATCCTCCAAACTCCCCCAGGCCATCCGAATTGTGTTGGCTGCCCAGGACACACAGGGATGATCTTTCACAAGTTAGGAAACCACCTCCACTCAGACCCATAGACAGATATCCCCATAGAATAAGATTGAACTGGACGGGCACTGAGGCCCTAATCAGATCCATTGATTTTGATTCCAGTCATCTCTCCTCAGAGGCCTAGTTTCTAATACCAGCATATGGGACATTCCTTAGGCACTCATCAAAACAATTCTCTTCTCTACATAGAGAACATACTCTTTAGAGCTCCATCAAAACCTCCGGTTATGAACATCCCTCAAGGCCCCGGATCAAGCACCCCATTCCAAAGTCTACATGGACACAAATGCACATTATGACCCATCCTCAACTCACCCATTTCAAAACACCCGCCTCGGTTGCTCCCCTAGATCCAGCAGATCGAACTTGCCTTGGCTCTTTGAGACTCCTGGAATGGGAGGCAGGCTGCCCACGCATTCATCCTTAAAACCCTGCTCTGGATAACTTCCTTATGGGATGTCCTGGAGCCATCCAACATGTCTCGACTGTCCCACAGAAGGATCATTGTGGTTTGGAGCATCTCACAATTCCCATAGTGGGAAAACCTCCATGTCCTCGTGACACCCTCCCCTTCATGAATGGGCCGTCATGGACAGAAACTCCGACCTAAGAAAACGTCTGATCCTAGCTCTGTCTTCAGGTATACGGGATCTCGAATCATCTCTGCAGAGTGTGCCTGCCATCCCCTCACCCCGAAATCTAAGTCTGGCTTGTGTTCTCAGAATTTTTTCCTCACACTCCTGGCCCACAAGCCTTCCAGTTTGGGAATTTTGGAGTCACTATGTGGCAAAGTGTCTTCCCTCCAGAAGAAAAACTTTGCCCTCTGGGGCTACCCAGTAACCACAAATGAGTACCATCCTGCACGAAACTCGACTGCACCCCAATGATGCAGTCTAGCCTGGGCACTAATTCCCTGTCTGCCACAGCCTGAGCCTGCACCTCCCAACCCACACTCAACAGCTGGCCGAACACTGAGCACATCAGACACACCATGGCCTTAGGGCTTCATCTCTTCCCAACCTCAATTTTCAGGCTTCAGAACCTAGACCTTAAATCCAATCACAGTCCAGGAGTGAAAGTGTTGCAGAAATTAGAACTCCATCTTCCCCATTGCCAGAAAACTTGTGGTTCCCATACTGTGCAACGTTCAGTGTAGGAGAAACCAGCACGGTACATTAGGCCACGCCCTGACTAGAGGGGCTCCTTGGGCACAAAAACACATTGTGAAACTCAGTGTGAGACCTATCCTCAAGGAAGGCCTCTCAGTGTCTGGACCAACAGCCCACATAAGGGGCTGGCCATGTTCTTAGGTCCCAATGTTAACCAGAGGTCTGGTTGTCCAGTTGCCCCCACCCACGACTCTGCTCTGTAATCCCTCTTTTGGTGGTCCACCGGAGGTTAAAAAAAAACAAAAAACAAAAAAAATAAACAAACAAACAAACAAAAAAAAACAGAAAGGCCTCCTTCATTCCCACAGAATGACCCCAAACTCTTGGGATCGGGTCAAATCCCCAGAAAGGGAGCCTCATCGATGGCCCATGAGGACACCCCGACATTCCATGGCAATCGGTGACACATTTCCAGAAAAAAAAAAAAAAAAGCATGAGCATGCACATCACATTCGCCCTTTGTTCATATCCCGAAGAGGTCTCCTCACGGTCTATAGATCGGGCCGGCCATACCTACATCCCACAACCTCAGAGGAGTTTGTGTTTTCAGACTTTTGTCCAAATAGCCCTGGACCACTCACGCTCCACACTTGGGTCCCTGGAGCCACACCTCAGGACTGTGCTTCCCTTTCAAGGGAATTCTTCCCATTCCATTGGCCACAACCTTGCAAATTAGGAAAAACCTCCAAAGTCACCGAGGCCATCCCAATAGTGTAGGCTGCCTAGGACAAACAGGGGTGATCTCAAACCAGCTGAGCAACTACCTCCACTCAGACAACAGATGTCCCCAGAGAAGAATATTGAACCGGACAGGCCCCTAGGCCCTAATCAGATCCATTGCTTTGGTTTCCAGGCATCTCTCCTCAGAGGCCTCGTTTCCAATACCAGCATATGGTGGTTTCCTGAGGCACCAATAAGAACAAATCTCGTCTCCCCATGGAAACTTGCTCATTGGAGCTTTGTCATAACCTCTGGTTAGGAGAATCCTTCAGGGCCCTGGTGCCACTGCCCCATACAAAGGTCTCCATGGACTCAAACCAACATTAAGACCATCCTGAGAAAAGTCCATATCAACTCAGCCCCCTCTGTTGCTACCCCAAGCCAGAAGATCAAACGTTTCTTGTTGCTAGGAGACAATTGGAATGTGAGGCTGGCTGCCCAGGCATCCATACTTAGAACCCTGTTCTGGAAAAATACCTTATAAGACGTCCTGGAGCCATCCAACAAATCTTAATTGTCCCACAGAAGGAATCCTTGCGGTTTGGAGCATCTCACAACTCCAATAGTGGGAAAACCCCCATGGCCTCATAATTCCCCCCCTTCCTGAAGGGGCCAACATGGACAGAAACTCAAACCTGAGCCAAAGTCTGAACCTCGACCTGACTTCAGACGCACGAGATCTCAATTCAGCTCTGCAGAGTGTGCCTGCCATGTCCTTGCCCCGAAACCTAAGCCTAGCTTGTGTTCTCAGACTTCCGTCCTCACTCTCCTGGCCCACAAGCCCTCCAGTTTGGGAATTCCGAAGCCACAATGCAGCACTCTGCCTGCCCTCCAGAAGAAAAACTTTGCCCTTTGCTGCTAATAAGTAACCCCAAATGATTTTCTAATGCATGCCACTCGATTGTAAAGCAATTATACAGCCTAGCCTGTATACTAATGCCCTGTCTGCACAGCCTGAGACAAGACATCCCAAACGACACCCAGACAGCTGGCCCCAACCTGGACACATAGGACCCGCTATGGCTGTAGGTCGTCATCTCTTCCCAACCTCGGTTTTCAGGCTTCAGAACCTAGACCTTATCTCCAATCACTGCCCAGGGGTGAACGTGATGCAGAAATTAGAATTCCTCCTTCCCCATGGCCAGAAACCTTGTGGTTGGCATGTTGTCCAACGTTCAATGTGGGAAAACCTGCATTGTCGAAAGGCCACGCCAGTGCTTGAGGGCCGCCTAGGGCACAGACATGCATTGTAACCTGCAGCGTGAGTCCCGTATTAAAGTAACGCCTCTCAGTGGCTGGACCAAGATCCTGCATATGGGGCTTGTCATATCCATAGGCCCCCAGGCTTAACCAGAGGGCGAGTATTCCAGTTGTCAGTACCCACTGCTATGCTCTAGAATCCCTCTACTGGGGGGACACATGAAGCAGAAAACAGGACACTTCCCTTCACACAGAATGACCCCAAACTCTTGGGGGCTGGACAAACTACCAGAGAGGGAGACTTCTACGACCCATGAGGCAATCCTACATTAAACGGCCATTGTGGACAAAACATCCAGAGACAAAAGCCTGAGCGACTGCCTCCCTCTCACCCTTCTTTCATATCCAGAGGAGCTCCCCTCATGGACTGTAGATCAGGCCTGCCGTAACCTCGGCCCCAAACCTGAGCTGAGTTAGGGTTTTTGGATGTCTGTGCACAGCCATGGCCCACACAGCCTCCAGGCTGGGGTCTCTGGAGCCACACCACAGAACTGTGCCTGCTCTCTCCTAAGAAACTGCCCATTCCATTGGCCACAACTCTACAAAATAGTAGAAACCTCAAGGTCCCCAAGGACATCCCACTACCGCAAGCCGCACTGGACAAATAGGGGCATTATGACACAAGCTGAGCAACTACTACCTCCATGCAGACACACAGACAGATATCCGCAGAGACAGAAGATTGAACCAGACAGGCCCCTAGGCCCTATTATGAACTCTTGCATTGGTGTCTAGGTATCACTCCTCAGAGGCCTGGGTTCGAAGACCAGCATACGCGGCTTTCCTGAGGCAGCAGACAGAAGACCTCTCATCTCCACATGGGAAGCTTCCTTGTTGGAGTTGTGTCAAGCCCTTTGGGTTGGAGAATATTGCAGAGTCCCTTAGCTACTGCCACATTCCAAGGTCTCCATGGCCACCAACCCACATTATGACTCATCCTCAGGAGAGTCCATTTAAACTCAGCCTTCTGGGTAGCTCACCCAAGAGCCCGCAGATTGAGGGTGCCTTGTCTCGACCAAGGAATGGGAAGGTGAGTTGGCGTTTTTCGGCATCCATGCTTAGGTCCCTGCTCTCGAGTCTTTCTGTATGGGGCATCCTGGAACCATCCAATAGTACTCGACTGTCCTGAAGAAGGAAACTTTGAAGTTTGGAGCAGCTCACAACTCCCAGCGTAGGGAAACCTCCCTGGCCTCATGTCGCCCCCATCCCCTTCAGGAAGGGGCCGTCATGGACACAAACTCCAGCTTGAGGCAACATCTGATAATCGCCCTGACCTCACCTGCAGGAGATCTCGATTCAGCCTCTGCAGAGTGGGCCTGCCATGCTCTTGGCCCCAAAACTCGTGCTAGCTTCTGTTTTCAGTCTTCCTTCCTCACAATCCTGGCCACACCCCTCCAGTTTGGCATTTCTGGAGACACAATGCACTACTCTGCCTGCCCTCCAGAAGAAAAATGTTGCCCTATAGGGCTAACCAGAAACGCCAAATGAGTAACAACCTGCATGCCACTCGATCATACCCCAATTATACAGTCTAGCCTGTGCACTAAAGCCCTGTCTGACACAGCCTGAGGGCAGACCTCCAGTCCAACACCCAAACAGCTGGCCGTACACAGAGCATATCACACCCACAATGGCTTTAGGCCATCATCTCTACCCAACCTCAGTTTTCACCTTCAGAACCTAGACCTTATCTCCACTCTCTGCTCAGGAGTGAACGTGATGCAAGAATCAGAACTTCTCCTTCGCCTTGGCAAGAAACCTAGTGGTTGGCATGTTGTCCAATGTATATTGTAGGAGAAAGCAGCATGGACTATGAGGCCCCACCTATCCCTGAGGGCCACAATGTGCTCATGTCAAGCCTCTTAGTGACTGGAACAACAGCCCACATATGGGGCTTACCAAGCCCCAATCCCCCAATATCAACAAGAGTTCAAGATGTCTAGTCACCCCTACTCAGGGCTCTACTCGGGAATCCCTCTTTGGTGGGACACCTGAGGTTAAAAAAAAAATATATATATATATATATATATATATATATATATATATATATATATACATACAGAACGGACTCTTCCAATCCACAGAATGATCCCAACCACTTGGGATCAGGCCATATCACCAGAGAAAAAATTGTCCATGGTCCTTGAGGACATCCCGAAATTCCACGGCCACCATTGACACAAAATTCAGAGACAAAAGCCTGAGCAAGCGCCACATACTCGCCCTTTGTTCATAGCCCGGAAAATTCTCACGGTCTGTAGATCGAGCCTTCATACATACATCCCCAAACCTAAGCTGAGTTTGTATTTTCAGAATTCTGTCCCCACAGGCATGGCCCACACACCATCCAAGCTGGGGCCCCTGGAGAGACACCTCAGGACTGTGGCTTCCCTCTCCAGGGGAATTCTGCCATTTCCATTGGCCACAACCCTATAGATTAGGAGAATCCTCCAAACTCCCCCAGGCCATCCGAATTGTGTTAGCTGCCCAGGACACAGAGGGATGATCTTTCACAAGTTAGGAAACCACCTCCACTCAGACCCAGAGACAGATATCCCCATAGAATAAGATTGAACTGGATGGGCACTGAGGCCCTAATCAGATCCATTGATTTTGATTCCAGTCATCTCTCCTCAGAGGCCTGGTTTCCAATACCAGCATATGGGAGATTCCTTAGGCACTCATCAAAACAATTCTCTTCTCTACATAGGAAATATACTCTTTAGAGCTCCATCAAAACCTCCGGTTATGAACATCCCTCAAGGCCCCGGATCAAGCACCAAATTCCAAGGTCTACATGGACACAAATGCACATTATGACCCATCCTCAACTCACCCATTTCAAAACACCCGCCTCGGTTGCTCCCTAGATCCAGCAGATCAAACTTGCCTTGGCTCTATGAGACACCTGGAATGGGAGGCAGGCTGCCCAGGCATCCATCCTTATAACCCTGCTCTGGATAACTTCCTTATGGAATGTCCTGGAGCCATCCAACATGTCTCGACTGTCCCACAGAAGGAATCATTGTGGTTGGAGCATCTCACAATTCCCATAGTGGGAAAACCTCCATGTCCTCGTGACACCCTCCCCTTCATGAAGGGGCCGTCATGGACAGAAACTCCGACCTAAGAAAACGTCTGATCCTAGCTCTGTCTTCAGGTATACGGGATCTAGAATCATCTCTGCAGAGGGTGCCTGCCGTCCACTCACCCCGAAATCTAAGTCTGGCTTGTGTTCTCAGAATTTTTTCCTCACACTTCTGGCCCACAAGCCTTCCAGTTTGGGAATTTTGGAGTCAGTATGTGGCAAAGTGTCTTCCCTCCAGAAGAAAAACGTTGCCCTCTGGGGCTACCCAGTAACCACAAATGAGTACCATCCTGCACGAAACTCGACTGCACCCCAATGATGCAGTCTAGCCTGGGCACTAATTCCCTGTCTGCCACAGCCTGAGCCTGCACCTCCCAACCCACACTAAACAGCTGGCCGAACACTGAGCACATCAGACACACCATGGCCTTAGGGCTTCATCTCTTCCCAACCTCAGTTTTCAGGCTTCAGAACCTAGACCTTAAATCCAATCACAGTCCAGGAGTGAAAGTGTTGCAGAAATTAGAACTCCATCTTCCCCATTTCCAGAAAACTTGTGGTTCCCATACTGTGCAACGTTCAGTGTAGGAGAAACCAGCATGGTACATTAGGCCACGCCCTGACTTGAGGGGCTCCTTGGGCACAAAAACACATTGTGAAACTCAGTGTGAGACCTATCCTCAAGGAAGGCCTCTCAGTGTCTGGACCAAGAGCCCACATATGGGGCTTGCCATGTTCTTAGGTCCCAATGTTAACCAGAGGTCTGGTTGTCCAGTTGCCCCCACCCACGACTCTGCTCTGGAATCCCTCTTTTGGTGGTCCACCTGAGGTAAAAAAAACTAAATAAACAAAAAACAACAACAACAAAAAAAAACCAGTAAGGCCTCCTCCCTTCCCATAGAATGACCCCAATCTCTTGGGATCGGGTCAAATCCCCAGAAAGGGAGCCTCATCGATGGCCCATGAGGACACCCTGACATTCCATGGCAATCGGTGACACATTTCCAGAAAAAAAAAAAAAAAAAAAGCATGAGCATGCACATCACATTCGCCCTTTGTTCATATCCCGAAGACGTTTCCTCACGGTCTATAGATCGGGCCGGCCATACCTAAATCCCACAACCTAAGTGGAGTTTGTGTTTTCAGACTTTTGCCCAAATAGCCCTGGACCACACACGCTCCACACTTGGGTCCCTGGAGCCACACCTCAGGACTGTGCTTCCCTTTCAAGGGAATTCTTCCCATTCCATTGGCCACAACCTTGCAAATTAGGAAAAACCTCCAAAGTCACCGAGGCCATCCCAAGAGTGTAGGCCGCCCAGGACAAACAGGGGTGATCTCAAACCAGCTGAGCAACTACCTCCACTCAGACAACAGATGTCCCCAGAGAAGAATATTGAACCGGACAGGCCCCTAGGCCCTAATCAGATCCATTGCTTTGGTTTCCAGGCATCTCTCCTCAGAGGCCTCGTTTCCAATACCAGCATATGGTGGTTTCCTGAGGCACCAATAAGAACAAATCTCGTCTCCCCATGGAAACTTGCTCATTGGAGCTTTGTCATAACCTCTGGTTAGGAGAATCCTTCAGGGTCCTGGTGCCACTGCCCCATACCAAGGTCTCCATGGACTCAAACCAACATTAAGACCATCCTCAGGAAAGTCCATTTCAACTCAGCCCCCTCTGTTGCTACCCCAAGCCAGCAGATCAAAAGTTTCTTGTTGCTAGGAGACAATTGGAATGTGAGGCTGGCTGCCCAGGCATCCATACTTAGAACCCTGTTCTGGGAAAATACCTTATAAGACGTCCTGGAGCCATCCAACAAATCTTAATTGTCCCACAGAAGGAATCCTTGCGGTTTGGAGCATCTCACAACTCTAATAGTGGGAAAACCCCCATGGCCTCATAATGCCCCCCCTTCCTGAAGGGGCCAACATGGACAGAAACTCAAACCTGAGCCAAAGTCTGAACCTCGACCTGACTTCAGACGCATGAGATCTCAATTCAGCTCTGCAGAGTGTGCCTGCCATGTCCTTGCCCTGAAACCTAAGCCTAGCTTGTGTTCTCAGACTTCCGTCCTCACTCTCCTGGCCCACAAGCCCTCCAGTTTGGGAATTCCGAAGCCACAATGCAGCACTCTGCCTGCCCTCCAGAAGAAAAACTTTGCCCTATGCTGCTAATAAGTAACCCCAAATGATTTTCTAATGCATGCCACTCGATTGTAAAGCAATTATACAGCCCAGCCTGTATACTAATGCCCTGTCTGCACAGCCTGAGACAAGACATCCCAAACGACACCCAGACAGCTGGCCCCAACCTGGACACATAGGACCCGCTCTGGCTGTAGGTCGTCATCTCTTCCCAACCTCGGTTTTCAGGCTTCAGAACCTAGACCTTATCTCCAATCACTGCCCAGGGGTGAACGTGATGCAGAAATTAGAATTCCTCCTTCCCCATGGCCAGAAACCTTGTGGTTGGCATGTTGTCCAACGTTCAATGTGGGAAAACCTGCATTGTCGAAAGGCCACGCCAGTGCTTGAGGGCCGCCTAGGGCACAGACATGCATTGTAACCTGCAGCGTGAGTCCCGTATTAAAGTAACGCCTCTCAGTGGCTGGACCAAGATCCTGCATATGGGGCTTGTCATATCCATAGGCCCCCAGGCTTAACCAGAGGGCGAGTATTCCAGTTGTCAGTACCCACTGCTATGCTCTAGAATCCCTCTACTGGGGGGACACATGAAGCAGAAAACAGGACACTTCCCTTCACACAGAATGACCCCAAACTCTTGGGGGCTGGACAAACTACCAGAGAGGGAGACTTCTACGACCCATGAGGCAATCCTACATTAAACGGCCATTGTGGACAAAACATCCAGAGACAAAAGCCTGAGCGACTGCCTCCCTCTCACCCTTCTTTCATATCCAGAGGAGCTCCCCTCATGGACTGTAGATCAGGCCTGCCGTAACCTCGGCCCCAAACCTGAGCTGAGTTAGGGTTTTTGGATGTCTGTGCACAGCCATGGCCCACACAGCCTCCAGGCTGGGGTCTCTGGAGCCACACCACAGAACTGTGCCTGCTCTCTCCTAAGAAACTGCCCATTCCATTGGCCACAACTCTACAAAATAGTAGAAACCTCAAGGTCCCCAAGGACATCCCACTACCGCAAGCCGCACTGGACAAATAGGGGCATTATGACACAAGCTGAGCAACTACTACCTCCATGCAGACACACAGACAGATATCCGCAGAGACAGAAGATTGAACCAGACAGGCCCCTAGGCCCTATTATGAACTCTTGCATTGGTGTCTAGGTATCACTCCTCAGAGGCCTGGGTTCGAAGACCAGCATACGCGGCTTTCCTGAGGCAGCAGACAGAAGACCTCTCATCTCCACATGGGAAGCTTCCTTGTTGGAGTTGTGTCAAGCCCTTTGGGTTGGAGAATATTGCAGAGTCCCTTAGCTACTGCCACATTCCAAGGTCTCCATGGCCACCAACCCACATTATGACTCATCCTCAGGAGAGTCCATTTAAACTCAGCCTTCTGGGTAGCTCACCCAAGAGCCCGCAGATTGAGGGTGCCTTGTCTCGACCAAGGAATGGGAAGGTGAGTTGGCGTTTTTCGGCATCCATGCTTAGGGCCCTGCTCTCGAGTCTTTCTGTATGGGGCATCCTGGAACCATCCAATAGTACTCGACTGTCCTGAAGAAGGAAACTTTGAAGTTTGGAGCAGCTCACAACTCCCAGCGTAGGGAAACCTCCCTGGCCTCATGTCGCCCCCATCCCCTTCAGGAAGGGGCCGTCATGGACACAAACTCCAGCTTGAGGCAACATCTGATAATCGCCCTGACCTCACCTGCAGGAGATCTCGATTCAGCCTCTGCAGAGTGGGCCTGCCATGCTCTTGGCCCCAAAACTCGTGCTAGCTTCTGTTTTCAGTCTTCCTTCCTCACAATCCTGGCCACACCCCTCCAGTTTGGCAATTCTGGAGACACAATGCACTACTCTGCCTGCCCTCCAGAAGAAAAATGTTGCCCTATAGGGCTAACCAGAAACGCCAAATGAGTAACAACCTGCATGCCACTCGATCATACCCCAATTATACAGTCTAGCCTGTGCACTAAAGCCCTGTCTGACACAGCCTGAGGGCAGACCTCCAGTCCAACACCCAAACAGCTGGCCGTACACAGAGCATATCACACCCACAATGGCTTTAGGCCATCATCTCTACCCAACCTCAGTTTTCACCTTCAGAACCTAGACCTTATCTCCACTCACTGCTCAGGAGTGAACGTGATGCAAGAATCAGAACTTCTCCTTCGCCTTGGCAAGAAACCTAGTGGTTGGCATGTTGTCCAATGTATATTGTAGGAGAAAGCAGCATGGACTATGAGGCCCCACCTATCCCTGAGGGCCACAATGTGCTCATGTAAAGCCTCTTAGTGACTGGAACTACAGCCCACATATGGGGCTTACCAAGCCCCAATCCCCCAATATCAACAAGAGTTCAAGATGTCTAGTCACCCCTACTCAGGGCTCTACTCGGGAATCCCTCTTTGGTGGGACACCTGAGGTTAAAAAAAAAAAAATATATATATATATATATATATATATATATATATATATATATATATATATACAGAACGGACTCTTCCAATCCACAGAATGATCCCAACCACTTGGGATCAGGCCATATCACCAGAGAAAAAATTGTCCATGGTCCTTGAGGACATCCCGAAATTCCACGGCCACCATTGACACAAAATTCAGAGACAAAAGCCTGAGCAAGCGCCACATACTCGCCCTTTGTTCATAGCCCGGAAAATTCTCACGGTCTGTAGATCGAGCCTTCATACATACATCCCCAAACCTAAGCTGAGTTTGTATTTTCAGAATTCTGTCCCCACAGGCATGGCCCACACACCATCCAAGCTGGGGCCCCTGGAGAGACACCTCAGGACTGTGGCTTCCCTCTCCAGGGGAATTCTGCCATTTCCATTGGCCACAACCCTATAGATTAGGAGAATCCTCCAAACTCCCCCAGGCCATCCGAATTGTGTTAGCTGCCCAGGACACAGAGGGATGATCTTTCACAAGTTAGGAAACCACCTCCACTCAGACCCAGAGACAGATATCCCCATAGAATAAGATTGAACTGGATGGGCACTGAGGCCCTAATCAGATCCATTGATTTTGATTCCAGTCATCTCTCCTCAGAGGCCTGGTTTCCAATACCAGCATATGGGAGATTCCTTAGGCACTCATCAAAACAATTCTCTTCTCTACATAGGAAATATACTCTTTAGAGCTCCATCAAAACCTCCGGTTATGAACATCCCTCAAGGCCCCGGATCAAGCACCCCATTCCAAGGTCTACATGGACACAAATGCACATTATGACCCATCCTCAACTCACCCATTTCAAAACACCCGCCTCGGTTGCTCCCCTAGATCCAGCAGATCAAACTTGCCTTGGCTCTATGAGACACCTGGAATGGGAGGCAGGCTGCCCAGGCATCCATCCTTATAACCCTGCTCTGGATAACTTCCTTATGGAATGTCCTGGAGCCATCCAACATGTCTCGACTGTCCCACAGAAGGAATCATTGTGGTTGGAGCATCTCACAATTCCCATAGTGGGAAAACCTCCATGTCCTCGTGACACCCTCCCCTTCATGAATGGGCCGTCATGGACAGAAACTCCGACCTAAGAAAACGTCTGATCCTAGCTCTGTCTTCAGGTATACGGGATCTAGAATCATCTCTGCAGAGGGTGCCTGCCGTCCACTCACCCCGAAATCTAAGTCTGGCTTGTGTTCTCAGAATTTTTTCCTCACACTTCTGGCCCACAAGCCTTCCAGTTTGGGAATTTTTGAGTCACTATGTGGCAAAGTGTCTTCCCTCCAGAAGAAAAACGTTGCCCTCTGGGGCTACCCAGTAACCACAAATGAGTACCATCCTGCACGAAACTCGACTGCACCCCAATGATGCAGTCTAGCCTGGGCACTAATTCCCTGTCTGCCACAGCCTGAGCCTGCACCTCCCAACCCACACTAAACAGCTGGCCGAACACTGAGCACATCAGACACACCATGGCCTTAGGGCTTCATCTCTTCCCAACCTCAGTTTTCAGGCTTCAGAACCTAGACCTTAAATCCAATCACAGTCCAGGAGTGAAAGTGTTGCAGAAATTAGAACTCCATCTTCCCCATTTCCAGAAAACTTGTGGTTCCCATACTGTGCAACGTTCAGTGTAGGAGAAACCAGCATGGTACATTAGGCCACGCCCTGACTTGAGGGGCTCCTTGGGCACAAAAACACATTGTGAAACTCAGTGTGAGACCTATCCTCAAGGAAGGCCTCTCAGTGTCTGGACCAAGAGCCCACATATGGGGCTTGCCATGTTCTTAGGTCCCAATGTTAACCAGAGGTCTGGTTGTCCAGTTGCCCCCACCCACGACTCTGCTCTGGAATCCCTCTTTTGGTGGTCCACCTGAGGTAAAAAAAACTAAATAAACAAAAAACAACAACAACAAAAAAAAACCAGTAAGGCCTCCTCCCTTCCCATAGAATGACCCCAATCTCTTGGGATCGGGTCAAATCCCCAGAAAGGGAGCCTCATCGATGGCCCATGAGGACACCCTGACATTCCATGGCAATCGGTGACACATTTCCAGAAAAAAAAAAAAAAAAAGCATGAGCATGCACATCACATTCGCCCTTTGTTCATATCCCGAAGACGTCTCCTCACGGTCTATAGATCGGGCCGGCCATACCTAAATCCCACAACCTAAGTGGAGTTTGTGTTTTCAGACTTTTGTCCAAATAGCCCTGGACCACACACGCTCCACACTTGGGTCCCTGGAGCCACACCTCAGGACTGTGCTTCCCTTTCAAGGGAATTCTTCCCATTCCATTGGCCACAACCTTGCAAATTAGGAAAAACCTCCAAAGTCACCGAGGCCATCCCAAGAGTGTAGGCCGCCCAGGACAAACAGGGGTGATCTCAAACCAGCTGAGCAACTACCTCCACTCAGACAACAGATGTCCCCAGAGAAGAATATTGAACCGGACAGGCCCCTAGGCCCTAATCAGATCCATTGCTTTGGTTTCCAGGCATCTCTCCTCAGAGGCCTCGTTTCCAATACCAGCATATGGTGGTTTCCTGAGGCACCAATAAGAACAAATCTCGTCTCCCCATGGAAACTTGCTCATTGGAGCTTTGTCATAACCTCTGGTTAGGAGAATCCTTCAGGGTCCTGGTGCCACTGCCCCATACCAAGGTCTCCATGGACTCAAACCAACATTAAGACCATCCTCAGGAAAGTCCATTTCAACTCAGCCCCCTCTGTTGCTACCCCAAGCCAGCAGATCAAACGTTTCTTGTTGCTAGGAGACAATTGGAATGTGAGGCTGGCTGCCCAGGCATCCATACTTAGAACCCTGTTCTGGGAAAATACCTTATAAGACGTCCTGGAGCCATCCAACAAATCTTAATTGTCCCACAGAAGGAATCCTTGCGGTTTGGAGCATCTCACAACTCCAATAGTGGGAAAACCCCCATGGCCTCATAATGCCCCCCCTTCCTGAAGGGGCCAACATGGACAGAAACTCAAACCTGAGCCAAAGTCTGAACCTCGACCTGACTTCAGACGCATGAGATCTCAATTCAGCTCTGCAGAGTGTGCCTGCCATGTCCTTGCCCTGAAACCTAAGCCTAGCTTGTGTTCTCAGACTTCCGTCCTCACTCTCCTGGCCCACAAGCCCTCCAGTTTGGGAATTCCGAAGCCACAATGCAGCACTCTGCCTGCCCTCCAGAAGAAAAACTTTGCCCTATGCTGCTAATGAGAAACCCCAAATGATTTTCTAATGCATGCCACTCGATTGTAAAGCAATTATAGAGCCCACCCTGTATTCTAATGCCCTGTCTGGCACAGCCTGATACAAGACATTCCAAACGACACCCAGACAGCTGGCCCCAACCTGGACACATAGGACCCGCTATGGCTGTAGGTCGTCATCTCTTCCCAACCTCGGTTTTCAGGCTTCAGAACCTAGACCTTATCTCCAATCACTGCCCAGGGGTGAACGTGATGCAGAAATTAGAATTCCTCCTTCCCCATGGCCAGAAACCTTGTGGTTGGCATGTTGTCCAACGTTCAATGTGGGAAAACCTGCATTGTCCGAAAGGCCACGCCAGTGCTTGAGGGCCGCCTAGAGCACAGACATGCATTGTGACCTGTAGCGTGAGTCCCGTATTAAAGTAACGCCTCTCAGTGGCTGGACCAAGATCCTGCATATGGGGCTTGTCATATCCATAGGCCCCCAGGCTTAACCAGAGGGCGAGTATTCCAGTTGTCAGTACCCACTGCTATGCTCTAGAATTCCTCTACTGGGGGGACACATGAAGCAGAAAACAGGACACTTCCCTTCCCACAGAATGACCCCAAACTCTTGGGGGCTGGACAAACTACCAGAGAGGGAGACTTCTACACCCATGAGACAACTCCTACATTAAACGGCCATTGTGGACAAAACATCCAGAGACAAAAGCCTGAGCGACTGCCTCCCTCTCACCCTTCTTTCATATCCAGAGGAGCTCCCCTCATGGACTGTAGATCAGGCCTGCCGTAACCTCGGCCCCAAACCTGAGCTGAGTTAGGGTTTTTGGATGTCTGTGCACAGCCATGGCCCACACAACCTCCAGGCTGGGGTCTCTGGAGCCACACCACAGAACTGTGCCTGCTCTCTCCTAAGAAACTGCCCATTCCATTGGCCACAACTCTACAAAATAGTAGAAACCTCAAGGTCCCCAAGGACATCCCACTACCGCAAGCCGCACTGGACAAATAGGGGCATTATGACACAAGCTGAGCAACTACTACCTCCATGCAGACACACAGACAGATATCCGCAGAGATAGAAGATTGAACCAGACAGGCCCCTAGGCCCTATTATGAACTCTTGCTTTGGTGTCCAGGTATCACTCCTCAGAGGCCTGGGTTCGAAGACCAGCATACGGGGCTTTCCTGAGGCACCAGACAGAAGATCTCTCATCTCCACATGGGAAGCTTCCTTGTTGGAGTTGTGTCAAGCCCTTCGGGTTGGAGAATCCTGCAGAGTCCCTTAGCTACTGCCACATTCCAAGGTCTCCATGGCCACCAACCCACATTATGACTCATCCTCAGGAGAGTCCATTTAAACTCAGCCTTCTGGGTAGCTCACCCAAGAGCCCGCAGATTGAGCGTGCCTTGTCTCGACCAGGCAATGGGAAGGTGAGTTGGCGTTTCTCGTTATCCATGATTAGGCCCCTGCTCTCGAGTCTTTCTGTATGGGGCATCAAGGGACCATCCAATAGTACTCGACTGTCCTGAAGAAGGAAACTTTGAAGTTTGGAGCAGCTCACAACTCCCAGCGTAGGGAAACCTCCCTGGCCTCATGACGCCCCCACCCCCTTCATGTAAGGGCCGTCATGGACACAAACTGCAGCTTGAGGCAACATCTGATACTCGCCCTGACCTCACCTGAAGGAGATCTCGATTCAGCCTCTGCAGAGTGGGCCTGCCATGCTCTTGGTCCCAAAACTCGTGCTAGCTTGTGTTTTCAGACTTCCTTCCTCACAATCCTGGCCACACCCCTCCAGATTGGCAATTCTGGAGACACAATGCAGCACTCTGCCTGCCCTCCAGAAGAAAAATGTTGCCCTATAGGGCTAACCAGAAACGCCAAATGAGTAACAACTTGCATGCCACTCGACCATACCCCAATTATACAGTCTAGCCTGTGCACTAAAGCCCTGTCTGACACAGCCTGAGGGCAGACTTCCAGTCCAACACCCAGACAGCTGGCCATACACAGAGCATATCAACCCACAATGGCTTTAGGCCATCATCTCTACCCAACCTCAGTTTTCACATTCAGAACCTAGACCTTATCTCCACTCACTGTTCAGGAGTAAACGTGATGCAAGAATCAGAACTTCTCCTTCGCCTTGGCAATAAACCTAGTGGTTGGCATGTTTTCCAACGTTCAGTGTAGTTGAAACCAATGTGGCCCGTGAGGCCCCGCCCATGTTTATGGGCCACATTGGTCACAAACACACATTGTGTCCCTCAGCCTGATCCCAGGCCTCAGGTAAGGCCTCTCAGTGGCTGGATGAAGAGACAGCATATTGGGCTTGCCATGCCCCTAGGCCCCAAATTTTACCCATAGTTCGGGTTCTCCCTTCACTTTTCCCCAAAGCTCTTCTTTGGAATTACTCTTTTGGCGGGACACCTGAGGTAACAAACCTGAAAGGAGTCCTCCCATTCCACAGATTGACGAAAAACAATTGGGATCGGGCCAAATCCACAGAGAGGAAAATTCGTCCATGTCCCATGAGGCCTCCCCGAACTCCACGGCCATCTCTGATACAAAATCCAGAGACAAAAGCCTGAGCAAGCGCCTCAGACTCGCTCTCTCTTCATATCCGGAAGAGTTCTTCTCATGGTTTATAGATTGGGCCTGCCATACCTACGTCCCCAAACCTAAGCTGAGTTTGTGTTTTCAGACTTCTGTCCTCAAAGTCCTGGGCCACACACCCTCCAGGCTGGGGCCCCTGGAGTCACACATTAGGACTGTGGCAACCCAATCCATGGGAATTCTGCCGATGCCATTGTCCAAAACAGTAAAATTTGGAGAACCCTACAAATCCCTGAGGCCATCCCAATAGTGCAGGTCGCCCGGGACAAACAAGGGCAGTCTGATACCTGCTGAGCATCTACCTCCACTCATACCATAGATGGATGTCCCCTGAGAAGAAGATTGAAGCAGACAGGACCCTAGGCCATAATCGGATACATTGCTTTGGATTACAGGCATGTCTCCTCAAAAGCCTGGATTCCAATACCAGCATAGAAGTTTTCCTGAGGCACCCATCAAAACAAATCTCGTCTCCACAAGGAACCTTGTGCATCGAGCTATGTCAAAAGCTTAGGAGAATACTTCAGGGTCCCGGTGCCACCGCCCCTTTTTAAGGCCCTCATGGACACAAAAACACATTAGGACCCATCCTCAGGAAAGTCCATTTCAAGTCAGCCACCCCGGTTGCTCCCGCAGAGCCATCAGATCTAAACTGTCTTGTTGCTGGGAGACATTTGGAATGCGAGGCCGGCTTCCCAGGCATCCGTCCTCGAACAGTGCTCTGGAGTCATTCCATATGGGATGTCCTGAAGCTGCCCAACAGGTCTCAATTGTCCCGCAGAAGGAATCCTTGATGGGGGCATCCCACAACTCCCAACGTGGGAAAAACTCCATGGTCTTGAGATTCCGCTCCCTTCATGAAGGGTCCGTCATGCACAGAAACTCCAACCTGAGCCAACGTCTGATCCTCGCCCTGACTTCAGATGCATGAGATATTGGTTCAGATCTACAGTGGTACCTGCCGTGTCCTCGCCCTGAAACCCAAGTCTAGCTTGTGTTCTCAGACTTCCGTCCTCACACTCCTCTACACGAAGCCCTCAAGTTTAGCAATTCCGGACTGACAATGAAGCACTCTGCCTGCCCTCTAGAAAACAAATTTTGCCTAATGAGCTGCCCAGACAACTTATATGAGGATAAATCTACATGGCACTCGACTGTACCCAAATTATATAGTCTAATCTGGGCACTAATGCACTGTCAGACACAACCTGAGCTCGGACCTCCTGACCAACACCCAGACAGCTGACCGCACACTGAGCACATCAGAACCGCCATGGCCTTAGGTCATCATCTCTTCCCTACCTCAGTTTTTAGGCTTCAGTACCTAGACCTTATCTCCAATCACTGCCCAGGGGTGCCTGTGATGCAAAAATCAGAACTCTTCCTTACCCATGGCAAGAAACCTTGTGGTTGGCATGTTGTCCAACGTTCAGTGTAGGAGAAACCAGGATTCACCATGAGGCCCTGCCCATTCTTGTTTGCGAAGTGGGCATAAACACGCATTGTGACCCTCAGCGTGAGTCCTGTCCTCTAGTAAGTCCTCTCAGTGGCTCGACCATTAGATGTCATAATGGGCTTGACATGTCCCTAGGCCACAATTTTTAACCAGATTTCTAGTTGTCCGTTCGGCCCTCCCCAGGGCACTACTCTGGAATCCCTCATTTGGTGGGACACCTGAGGTTAAAAAACAAAACATGGCAAATCAACAACAACAACAAAACGGACTTCTTCCATCCCACAGAATGACCCCAAACTCTTTGGAAGGGGCCAAACCCCCAGAGTGTAAGACTCGTCCATTTCCCATGAAGTCACCAGGGAATTTCACGACCATGAGTGACACGATATCCAGAGACAAAAACTTGAGCACGAGCCTCACACTCGCCCCTTATTCATATCCCGAAGAGTTCTCCTCATGGTCTGTAGATCAATCCTGCCATACCTATGACCTGAAACATAAGCCGCGTTTGTGTTTTCAGACGACTGTCCAAACAGCACTGCCTACACACCCTACAGGCTCAGGCCCCTGGAGCCAAACCTGAGGACTGTACTTGCCCTCTCCAAGGGAATTGTATGTGCCCATTCCAATGGCCACAACCCTACTTATAGGATAAACCTGCAAACTTTCTGAGGCAATCCCAATAGTGGTGGCTTGCCAGGACAAACTCGGGCAATCTGAGCCCATCTGAGAACCTACATGCACTCAGACGCATAGACT
Organism: Mustela nivalis; assembly: GCF_964662115.1. Taxonomy (NCBI): domain Eukaryota; kingdom Metazoa; phylum Chordata; class Mammalia; order Carnivora; family Mustelidae; genus Mustela; species Mustela nivalis. The sequence continues at coordinate 43,081 of NW_028135003.1, forward strand.
GATGTTCCCAGAGGTAAAAAGGTACGAACAGGCCCCTAGGCACTATTCAGATTCATTGTTGTGGTATCCAGTCATCTCTCCTCAGAGGCCTGGATTTCAATACCAGCATATGGCTGTTTCCTGACTCATCCGTCATAAAAAATCTCATCTACATATGGGAAACTTGCACGTTGGAGCTGTGTTGAGCCGGACAGGCCTTTAGGCCGTAGTCTCAACTCTTACTTTGGTTTCCAGGTGTCACTCCTCAGAGGCTTTGGTTCGAAGAACAGGGTATGGGGCTTTCCTGAGGCACGGAACAGAACTCCTCTCGTCTCCACATGGGAGGTTTCCTTGTTGGAGCCGTGTCAAACACCTCATGTTGGAGAATCCTGCAGAGTCCCTGAGCCACCTCCACATTCCAAGGTCTCCCAGGCCACCAAGCCACAGTAGGACTCATCTTCAGGAGAGTCCATTTCAACTCTCCCCTCTGGGTAGCTCACCCAGGAGCCCGCAGATTGAGCCTGCCTTGTCCTGACTAAAGAGTGGGAATATGAGGTGGCGTTCCCAGGCATCCATGCTTAGACACCTGCTCTCGAGTCTTTCCATATGGGGCCTCTTGGAACCATCCAATAGGACTCGACTGTCGTACAGAAGGTCACCTTCAGTTTTGGAGCAGTACACAAATCCCATCGTAGGCAAAACTTTCTGGCCTCATGAAGCCCCCACACCCTTCAGGAAGAGGCCATGCTGGACAAGAACTCTAGCCTGAGGCACGTCTCATAGTTGACATGACCTCAGTGCAGGAGATCCCGATTCAGCCTCTGCAGAGTGGGCATGCCGTGACCTCGGTCCCAAACCTCACGCTAGCTTGTGTTTTCAGACTTCCTTCCTCACACTCCTGGCAAACAAGCCCTCCGGACTAGGAACTCCAGAACCAAAACCCAGCCCAGTGTCTGCCCAACGGAAGAAAAACGTTTCCCTGTGGGGCTCTCCAGAAAACCCAGATGAGGATCAACCTGCTCGGGCCTCGACAGTACCCGAACTGGATAGGCTGCTCTGGGCACTCATGCTCTGCCTGACACAGCCTGAAGCCAGACGTCCAGACAGACAAGGAGACAGCTGGCCGCACACCCAGCACTTCGGACACGCCATGGTCTTATGCCGTCACCTCATCCTAACCTTGGTTTTCAGATATCTGAACCTAGACATTATATCAATTCTCCACACAGCTGGGTATCGCAAGCACAAAACAGAACTCCTCCTTCCCCATGGCTGTCAAGCTTGCTCTTGGCATGGAGTCACACCTTCAGGGTGGGAGAAACCTTCATGGCCCCTGATGCCACGCCCAAACTTGAGTGCTGCTTGGGCACAAATTCACACTGTGACCCTCAGCATGAGCCCCATGTCAAAGAAAGGCCTGTCAGGGCCTGGACCAAGAGCCCACATATGGGGCTTGCCAAGCCCCTATGCACCCAATCCTCACCACGGTTTGAATTTTCCAGTCGCCCCGCCCGTACCTGGAGCTCTGCTCTGGAATCCCTTTCTTGGAGAGACCCATGAGCCAGACAACACGACTCCACCCTTCCCACAAAATGACCCCAAAATCTTGGGAGCTGGGACAAATCCCCAGAGAGGGATACTCGTCCACAGTACCTGAGGCCACCGCTCCAATCCACGGCTATCCCGGACACAACATCCAGAGACAAAAGCCTGAAGGAACGCCTCCCACTCGCCCTTGTTTCAGAGGCCCAGGAGCTCCCTCTCGGGCTGTACATCCGGCCTGCCATACCCTAGGCGCCACTCATAAGCTGAGTTTGTGTATTCAGACTTCTGTGCCCACAGCCTGGACCCACACACCTCCACGCTAGGGCCTCTAGGGCCACAGCGAAAGATTGTGCCTGCCCTCTCCAAGGAAAGTGTGCCCAGTCCATTGACCACAACACTACAGGTTAGGGAAAAGCTCCAAGGCCCCTGAGGCCATCAATAGTGTAGGCCCCCCTGGACTAAGAGGGGCTCTCTGACACCAGCGGAGCAACTATCTCCACTTAGACTCTCAGACAGTGTCCCCAGAGACAGAAGGTTGAAATGGACAGGCCCCCAGGCCCTAATTTGAACCTTAGCTTTGGTTTCCATGTTTCCGTTCTCAGAGGACTGTTTTCGTAGACCAGCACATGGGGCTTTTCTGAGGCACCAAACCAAACATCTCTCATCTCCACATGGGCAGCTTTCATACTGGGATGTATCAAACACTTCAGGTAGGAGAGTTCCGCAGGGCCACTGAACAACCAGCACATTCCAAGGTCTCCATGGACCCAAACGCACATTATGACGCATCCTCAGGAGAGACCATTTCAACTCAGCCCCCTGGGTCGCGTGTTCCAGAGGCAGCAGATCAAACATATCTTGTCGCTAATAGCCAATGGGAATGCGAGGCATGCTGTACAGGGATCCATCCTTCGAACCCTGCTCTCCAGTCCTTCCATATGGTATGTCCTGGAGCCATGCAACAGGACTCGAATGTCCCGCAGAAGGAAACCTTGTGGTTTGGGGCAACCTCCAAACTCAGCGTGGGAAAACTTCCTTGGCCTCATGAGGCCCCCACTTCATGAAGGTGCCATCATGGACACATACTCCAGCCTCAGCCAACGTCTGATCCTCAGCCTGACTTCAGATGCAGGAGATTTTGATTCAACCTCTGCAGAGTGGGCCTGCTCTGCCCTTGGCTCCAATCCTCACACTAGCTTGTGTTTTCAGACTTCCGTCCTCACACTCCTGGCCCACAAACCCTCCCTACTGGGAATTCTGGGGCCACAGTGAAGCACTGTGCCTGCCTCCCAAGAGAAAAACCTTGTCTATGGCGCTGCCCAGAAACCCCAAATGAGGATCAAACTGCTTGGCCCTCGGCAACACCCCAATTGCATAGGCTACCTTAAACAGTGATGCTCTGTCGCAAATAGCCTGAGCCCAGACCTTCCAACAGACACCGACACAGCTGGCTGCACACCCAGCACATTGGACCCGCCACTGCCTTAGGCCACCATCCATTCCGAACCTGGGTTTTCAGTCATCGGAACCTAGACCTTATCTCCAATCCCTGCACAGGGGGGAACCTGATGCACAAGTCAGAACCCCTCCTTCCCCCTGGCAAGAAACCTTGCTGCTGGCAGTGAATCAAACCTTCAGTGTAGGAGAAAACGGCATGGCCCATGAGGCCACGCCCAAGCGTGAGGGCCGCCTTGGGCACAAACACACATTGTGACCCTCAGCGTGAGTACCTTATTCAAGTAACGCCTCTCAGTGACTGGACCAAGAGCCCGCATATGTGGCTTGCCATGCCCATAGGCACCCAGGACTAACTAGATGGTGTGTATTCCAGTTGAGGGAACCCACTGCTGTGCTCTAGAGTCCCTCTCCTGGGGGGTCCCCTGTGGCAGAAAACAGTACTCTTCATTCCCACAGAATGAACACAAACACTAGGGAGCTTGGACAATCCCCTGAGAGGAAGGCTCTTCCTCGGCCTCTGAGACAACCCCTACCCTGACCGGACACTGTAAACGCAACACCCAGAGACAAAATCCTGAGTGACTGCCTCCCACTTGCCCTACTTTGATTTCCAGAGGATCTCCCCTCACGGACTAGAGATCAGGCCTGCCATTACATTGGCCCCTAGCTGAGCCAAGTTTGCTTTTTCAGACATCTGTCCCCACAGCCCTGGCAAACACAGCCTCTAGGCTGGGTCCTCTGGAGCCATACCACAGGACCGTGCCTGCTCTCTCCTGGGAAACTGTGTCCATTCCTTTGGCCACACACCTCCAGAATATGAGAAACCTCAAGGCCTCCGAGGACATCCCACTACTGGAAGCCTCACTGGACTCACAGGGGCATTCAGACACAAGCTGAGCAGCTACATCCATGAATGCATGCACACAGATGACAACAGAGATAGAAGGTTGAGCCGGACAGGCCTTTAGGCCGTAGTCTCAACTCTTACTTTGGTTTCCAGGTGTCACTCCTCAGAGGCTTTGGTTCGAAGAACAGGGTATGGGGCTTTCCTGAGGCACGGAACAGAACTCCTCTCGTCTCCACATGGGAAGTTTCCTTGTTGGAGCCGTGTCAAACACCTCATGTTGAAGAATCCTGCAGAGTCCCTGAGCCACCTCCACATTCCAAGGTCTCCCAGGCCACCAAGCCACAGTAGGACTCATCTTCAGGAGAGTCCATTTCAACTCTCCCCTCTGGGTAGCTCACCCAGGAGCCCGCAGATTGAGCCTGCCTTGTCCTGACTAAAGAGTGGGAATATGAGGTGGCGTTCCCAGGCATCCATGCTTAGACACCTGCTCTCGAGTCTTTCCATATGGGGCCTCTTGGAACCATCCAATAGGACTCGACTGTCGTGCAGAAGGTAACCTTCAGTTTTGGAGCAGTTCACAAATCCCATCCTAGGCAAAACTTTCTGGCCTCATGAAGCCCCCACACCCTTCAGGAAGAGGCCATGCTGGACAAGAACTCTAGCCTGAGGCACGTCTCATAGTTGACATGACCTCAGTGCAGGAGATCCCGATTCAGCCTCTGCAGAGTGGGCATGCCGTGACCTCGGTCCCAAACCTCACGCAAGCTTGTGTTTTCAGACTTCCTTCCTCACACTCCTGGCAAACAAGCCCTCCGAACTAGGAACTCCAGAACCAAAACCCAGCCCAGTGTCTGCCCAATGGAAGAAAAACGTTTCCCTGTGGGGCTCTGCAGAAAACCCAGATGAGGATCAACCTGCTCGGGCCTCGACAGTACCCGAACTGGATAGGCTGCTCTGGGCACTCATGCTCTGCCTGACACAGCCTGAAGCCAGACGTCCAGACAGACAAGGAGACAGCTGGCCGCACACCCAGCACTTCGGACACGCCATGGTCTTATGCCGTCACCTCATCCTAACCTTGGTTTTCAGATATCTGAACCTAGACATTATATCAATTCTCCACACAGCTGGGTATAGCAAGCACAAAACAGAACTCCTCCTTCCCCGTGGCTGTCAAGCTTGCTCTTGGCATGGAGTCACACCTTCAGGGTGGGAGAAACCTTCATGGCCCCTGATGCCACGCCCAAACTTGAGTGCTGCTTGGGCACAAATTCACACTGTGACCCTCAGCATGAGCCCCATGTCAAAGAAAGGCCTGTCAGGGCCTGGACCAAGAGCCCACATATGGGGCTTGCCAAGCCCCTATGCACCCAATCCTCACCACGGTTTGAATTTTCCAGTCGCCCCGCCCGTACCTGGAGCTCTGCTCTGGAATCCCTTTCTTGGAGAGACCCATGAGCCAGACAACACGACTCCACCCTTCCCACAAAATGACCCCAAACTCTTGGGAGCTGGGACAAATCCCCAGAGAGGGATACTCGTCCACAGTACCTGAGGCCACCGCTCCAATCCACGGCTATCCCGGACACAACATCCAGAGACAAAAGCCTGAAGGAACGCCTCCCACTCGCCCTTGTTTCAGAGGCCCAGGAGCTCCCTCTCGGGCTGTACATCCGGCCTGCCATACCCTAGGCGCCACTCATAAGCTGAGTTTGTGTATTCAGACTTCTGTGCCCACAGCCTGGACCCACACACCTCCAGGCTAGGGCCTCTAGGGCCACAGCGAAAGATTGTGCCTGCCCTCTCCAAGGAAAGTGTGCCCAGTCCATTGACCACAACACTACAGGTTAGGGAAAAGCTCCAAGGCCCCTGAGGCCATCAATAGTGTAGGCCCCCCTGGACTAAGAGGGGCTCTCTGACACCAGCGGAGCAACTATCTCCACTTAGACTCTCAGACAGTGTTCCCAGAGACAGAAGGTTGAAATGGACAGGCCCCCAGGCCCTAATCTGAACCTTAGCTTTGGTTTCCATGTTTCCGTTCTCAGAGGACTGTTTTCGTAGACCAGCACATGGGGCTTTTCTGAGGCACCAAACCAAACATCTCTCATCTCCACATGGGCAGCTTTCATACTGGGATGTATCAAACACTTCAGGTAGGAGAGTTCCGCAGGGCCACTGAACAACCAGCACATTCCAAGGTCTCCATGGACCCAAACGCACATTATGACGCATCCTCAGGAGAGGCCATTTCAACTCAGCCCCCTGGGTCGCGTGTTCCAGAGGCAGCAGATCAAACATATCTTGTCGCTAATAGCCAATGGGAATGCGAGGCATGCTGTACAGGGATCCATCCTTCGAACCCTGCTCTCCAGTCCTTCCATATGGTATGTCCTGGAGCCATGCAACAGGACTCGAATGTCCCGCAGAAGGAAACCTTGTGGTTTGGGGCAACCTCCAAACTCAGCGTGGGAAAACTTCCTTGGCCTCATGAGGCCCCCACTTCATGAAGGTGCCATCATGGACACATACTCCAGCCTCAGCCAACGTCTGATCCTCAGCCTGACTTCAGATGCAGGAGATTTTGATTCAGCCTCTGCAGAGTGGGCCTGCTCTGCCCTTGGCTCCAATCCTCACACTAGCTTGTGTTTTCAGACTTGCGTCCTCACACTCCTGGCCCACAAAACCTCCCTACTGGGAATTCTGGGGCCACAGTGAAGCCTTGTGCCTGCCTCCCAAGACAAAAACCTTGTCTATGGCGCTGCCCAGAAACCCCAAATGAGGATCAAACTGCTTGGCCCTCGGCAACACCCCAATTGCATAGGCTACCTTAAACAGTGATGCTCTGTCGCAAATAGCCTGAGCCCAGACCTTCCAACAGACACCGACACAGCTGGCTGCACACCCAGCACATTGGACCCGCCACTGCCTTAGGCCACCATCCATTCCCAACCTGGGTTTTCAGTCATCGGAACCTAGACCTTATCTCCAATCCCTGCACAGGGGGGAACCTGATGCACAAGTCAGAACCCCTCGTTCCCCCTGGCAAGAAACCTTGCTGCTGGCAGTGAATCAAACCTTCAGTGTAGGAGAAAAGGGCATGGCCCATGAGGCCACGCCCAAGCGTGAGGGCCGCCTTGGGCACAAACACACATTGTGACCCTCAGCGTGAGTACCTTATTCAAGTAACGCCTCTCAGTGACTGGACCAAGAGCCCGCATATGTGGCTTGCCATGCCCATAGGCACCCAGGACTAACTAGATGGTGTGTATTCCAGTTGAGGGAACCCACTGCTGTGCTCTAGAGTCCCTCTCCTGGGGGGTCCCCTGTGGCAGAAAACAGTACTCTTCATTCCCACAGAATGAACACAAACACTTGGGAGCTTGGACAATCTCCTGAGAGGAAGGCTCTTCCTCGGCCTCTGAGACAACCCCTACCCTGACCGGACACTGTAAACGCAACACCCAGAGACAAAATCCTGAGTGACTGCCTCCCACTTGCCCTACTTTGATTTCCAGAGGATCTCCCCTCACGGACTAGAGATCAGGCCTGCCATTACATTGGCCCCTAGCTGAGCCAAGTTTGCTTTTTCAGACATCTGTCCCCACAGCCCTGGCAAACAGAGCCTCTAGGCTGGGTCCTCTGGAGCCATACCACAGGACCGTGCCTGCTCTCTCCTGGGAAACTGTGTCCATTCCTTTGGCCACACACCTCCACAATATGAGAAACCTCAAGGCCTCCGAGGACATCCCACTACTGGGAGCCTCACTGGACTCACAGGGGCATTCAGACACAAGCTGAGCAGCTACATCCATGAATGCATGCACACAGATGACAACAGAGATAGAAGGTTGAGCCGGACAGGCCTTTAGGCCGTAGTCTCAACTCTTACTTTGGTTTCCAGGTGTCACTCCTCAGAGGCTTTGGTTCGAAGAACAGGGTATGGGGCTTTCCTGAGGCACGGAACAGAACTCCTCTCGTCTCCACATGGGAGGTTTCCTTGTTGGAGCCGTGTCAAACACCTCATGTTGGAGAATCCTGCAGAGTCCCTGAGCCACCTCCACATTCCAAGGTCTCCCAGGCCACCAAGCCACAGTAGGACTCATCTTCAGGAGAGTCCATTTCAACTCTCCCCTCTGGGTAGCTCACCCAGGAGCCCGCAGATTGAGCCTGCCTTGTCCTGACTAAAGAGTGGGAATATGAGGTGGCGTTCCCAGGCATCCATGCTTAGACACCTGCTCTCGAGTCTTTCCATATGGGGCCTCTTGGAACCATCCAATAGGACTCGACTGTCGTGCAGAAGGTAACCTTCAGTTTTGGAGCAGTTCACAAATCCCATCGTAGGCAAAACTTTCTGGCCTCATGAAGCCCCCACACCCTTCAGGAAGAGGCCATGCTGGACAAGAACTCTAGCCTGAGGCACGTCTCATAGTTGACATGACCTCAGTGCAGGAGATCCCGATTCAGCCTCTGCAGAGTGGGCCTGCCGTGCCCTCGGTCCCAAACCTCACGCTAGCTTGTGTTTTCAGACTTCCTTCCTCACACTCCTGGCAAACAAGCCCTCCTGACTAGGAACTCCAGAACCAAAACCCAGCCCAGTGTCTGCCCAATGGAAGAAAAACGTTTCCCTGTGGGGCTCTGCAGAAAACCCAGATGAGGATCAACCTGCTCGGGCCTCGACAGTACCCGAACTGGATAGGCTGCTCTGGGCACTCATGCTCTGCCTGACACAGCCTGAAGCCAGACGTCCAGACAGACAAGGAGACAGCTGGCCGCACACCCAGCACTTCGGACACGCCATGGTCTTATGCCGTCACCTCATCCTAACCTTGGTTTTCAGATATCTGAACCTAGACATTATATCAATTCTCCACACAGCTGGGTATAGCAAGCACAAAACAGAACTCCTCCTTCCCCGTGGCTGTCAAGCTTGCTCTTGGCATGGAGTCACACCTTCAGGGTGGGAGAAACCTTCATGGCCCCTGATGCCACGCCCAAACTTGAGTGCTGCTTGGGCACAAATTCACACTGTGACCCTCAGCATGAGCCCCATGTCAAAGAAAGGCCTGTCAGGGCCTGGACCAAGAGCCCACATATGGGGCTTGCCAAGCCCCTATGCACCCAATCCTCACCACGGTTTGAATTTTCCAGTCGCCCCGCCAGTACCTGGAGCTCTGCTCTGGAATCCCTTTCTTGGAGAGACCCATGAGCCAGACAACACGACTCCACCCTTCCCACAAAATGACCCCAAACTCTTGGGAGCTGGGACAAAACCCCAGAGAGGGATACTCGTCCACAGTACCTGAGGCCACCGCTCCAATCCACGGCTATCCCGGACACAACATCCAGAGACAAAAGCCTGAAGGAACGCCTCCCACTCGCCCTTGTTTCAGAGGCCCAGGAGCTCCCTCTCGGGCTGTAGATATGGCCTGCCATACCCTAGGCGCCACTCATAAGCTGAGTTTGTGTATTCAGACTTCTGTGCCCACAGCCTGGACCCACACACCTCCAGGCTAGGGCCTCTAAGGCCACAGCGAAAGATTGTGCCTGCCCTCTCCAAGGAAAGTGTGCCCAGTCCATTGACCACAACACTACAGGTTAGGGAAAAGCTCCAAGGCCCCTGAGGCCATCAATAGTGTAGGCCCCCCTGGACTAAGAGGGGCTCTCTGACACCAGCGGAGCAACTATCTCCACTTAGACTCTCAGACAGTGTCCCCAGAGACAGAAGGTTGAAATGGACAGGCCCCCAGGCCCTAATCTGAACCTTAGCTTTGGTTTCCATGTTTCCGTTCTCAGAGGACTGTTTTCGTAGACCAGCACATGGGGCTTTTCTGAGGCACCAAACCAAACATCTCTCATCTCCACACGGGCAGCTTTCTTACTGGGATGTATCAAACACTTCAGGTAGGAGAGTTCCGCAGGGCCACTGAACAACCAGCACATTCCAAGGTCTCCATGGACCCAAACGCACATTATGACGCATCCTCAGGAGAGGCCATTTCAACTCAGCCCCCTGGGTCGCGTGTTCCAGAGGCAGCAGATCAAACATATCTTGTCGCTAATAGCCAATGGGAATGCGAGGCATGCTGTACAGGGATCCATCCTTCGAACCCTGCTCTCCAGTCCTTCCATATGGTATGTCCTGGAGCCATGCAACAGGACTCGAATGTCCCGCAGAAGGAAACCTTGTGGTTTGGGGCAACCTCCAAACTCAGCGTGGGAAAACTTCCTTGGCCTCATGAGGCCCCCACTTCATGAAGGTGCCATCATGGACACATACTCCAGCCTCAGCCAACGTCTGATCCTCAGCCTGACTTCAGATGCAGGAGATTTTGATTCAGCCTCTGCAGAGTGGGCCTGCTCTGACCTTGGTTCCAATCCTCACACTAGCTTGTGTTTTCAGACTTCCGTCCTCACACTCCTGGCCCACAAACACTCCCTACTGGGAATTCTGGGGCCACAATGAAGCACTATGCCTGCCTCCCAGGAGAAAAACATTGTCTATGGCGCTGCCCAGAAACCCCAAATGAGGATCAAACTGCTTGGCCCTCGGCAACACCCCAATTGCATAGGCTACCTTAAACAGTGATGCTCTGTCGCAAATAGCCTGAGCCCAGACCTTCCAACAGACACCGACACAGCTGGCTGCACACCCAGCACATTGGACCCGCCACTGCCTTAGGCCACCATCCATTCCCAACCTGGGTTTTCAGTCATCAGAACCTAGACCTTATCTCCAATCCCTGCACAGGGGGGAACCTGATGCACAAGTCAGAACCCCTCCTTCCCCCTGGCAAGAAACCTTGCTGCTGGCAGTGAGTCAAACCTTCAGTGTAGGAGAAAACGGCATGGCCCATGAGGCCACTCCCAAGCGTGAGGGCCGCCTTGGGCACAAACACACATTGTGACCCTCAGCGTGAGTACCTTATTCAAGTAACGCCTCTCAGTGACTGGACCAAGAGCCCGCATATGTGGCTTGCCATGCCCATAGGCACCCAGGACTAACTAGATGGTGTGTATTCCAGGTTGAGGGAACCCACTGCTGTGCTCTAGAGTCCCTCTCCTGGGGGGTCCCCTGTGGCAGATAACAATACTCTTCATTCCCACAGAATGAACACAAACACTTGGGAGCTTGGACAATCCCCTGAGATGAAGGCTCTTCCTCGGCCTCTGAGACAACCCCTACCCTGACCGGACACTGTAAACGCAACACCCAGAGACAAAATCCTGAGTGACTGCCTCCCACTTGCCCTACTTTGATTTCCAGAGGATCTCCCCTCACGGACTAGAGATCAGGCCTGCCATTACATTGGCCCCTAGCTGAGCCAAGTTTGCTTTTTCAGACATCTGTCCCCACAGCCCTGGCAAACACAGCCTCTAGGCTGGGTCCTCTGGAGCCATACCACAGGACCGTGCCTGCTCTCTCCTGGGAAACTGTGTCCATTCCTTTGGCCACACACCTCCACAATATGAGAAACCTCAAGGCCTCCGAGGACATCCCACTACTGGGAGCCTCACTGGACTCACAGGGGCATTCGGACGTAAGCTGAGCAGCTACATCCATGAATGCATGCACACAGATGACAACAGAGATAGAAGGTTGAGCCGGACAGGCCTTTAGGCCGTAGTCTCAACTCTTACTTTGGTTTCCAGGTGTCACTCCTCAGAGGCTTTGGTTCGAAGAACAGGGTATGGGGCTTTCCTGAGGCACGGAACAGAACTCCTCTCGTCTCCACATGGGAAGTTTCCTTGTTGGAGCCGTGTCAAACACCTCATGTTGGAGAATCCTGCAGAGTCCCTGAGCCACCTCCACATTCCAAGGTCTCCCATGCCACCAAGCCACAGTAGGACTCATCTTCAGGAGAGTCCATTTCAACTCTCCCCTCTGGGTAGCTCACCCAGGAGCCCGCAGATTGAGCCTGCCTTGTCCTGACTAAAGAGTGGGAATATGAGGTGGCGTTCCCAGGCATCCATGCTTAGACACCTGCTCTCGAGTCTTTCCATATGGGGCCTCTTGGAACCATCCAATAGGATTCGACTGTCGTGCAGAAGGTCACCTTCAGTTTTGGAGCAGTACACAAATCCCATCGTAGGCAAAACTTTCTGGCCTCATGAAGCCCCCACACCCTTCAGGAAGAGGCCATGCTGGACAAGAACTCTATCCTGAGGCACGTGTCATAGTTGACATGACCTCAGTGAAGGAGATCCCGATTCAGCCTCTGCAGAGTGGGCATGCCGTGACCTCGGTCCCAAACCTCACGCTAGCTTGTGTTTTCAGACTTCCTTCCTCACACTCCTGGCAAACAAGCCCTCCGGACTAGGAACTCCAGAACCAAAACCCAGCCCAGTGTCTGCCCAACGGAAGAAAAACGTTTCCCTGTGGGGCTCTCCAGAAAACCCAGATGAGGATCAACCTGCTCGGGCCTCGACGGTACCCGAACTGGATAGGCTGCTCTGGGCACTCATGCTCTGCCTGACACAGCCTGAAGCCAGACGTCCAGACAGACAAGGAGACAGCTGGCCGCACACCCAGCACTTCGGACACGCCATGGTCTTATGCCGTCACCTCATCCTAACCTTGGTTTTCAGATATCTGAACCTAGACATTATATCAATTCTCCACACAGCTGGGTATAGCAAGCACAAAACAGAACTCCTCCTTCCCCGTGGCTGTCAAGCTTGCTCTTGGCATGGAGTCACACCTTCAGGGTGGGAGAAACCTTCATGGCCCCTGATGCCACGCCCAAACTTGAGTGCTGCTTGGGCACAAATTCACACTGTGACCCTCAGCATGAGCCCCATGTCAAAGAAAGGCCTGTCAGGGCCTGGACCAAGAGCCCACATATGGGGCTTGCCAAGCCCCTATGCACCCAATCCTCACCACGGTTTGAATTTTCCAGTCGCCCCGCCAGTACCTGGAGCTCTGCTCTGGAATCCCTTTCTTGGAGAGACCCATGAGCCAGACAACACGACTCCACCCTTCCCACAAAATGACCCCAAAATCTTGGGAGCTGGGACAAATCCCCAGAGAGGGATACTCGTCCACAGTACCTGAGGCCACCGCTCCAATCCACGGCTATCCCGGACACAACATCCAGAGACAAAAGCCTGAAGGAACGCCTCCCACTCGCCCTTGTTTCAGAGGCCCAGGAGCTCCCTCTCGGGCTGTACATCCGGCCTGCCATACCCTAGGCGCCACTCATAAGCTGAGTTTGTGTATTCAGACTTCTGTGCCCACAGCCTGGACCCACACAACATCCAGGCTAGGGCCTCTGGACCAAACAGCGAAAGATTGTGCCTGCCCTCTCCAAGGAAAGTGTGCCCAATCCATTGACCACAACCCTACAGGTTAGGGAAAAGCTCCAAGGTCCCTGAGGCCATCAATAGTATAGGCCACCCTGGACTAAGAGGGGCTCTCTGACACCAGCGGAGCAACTATCTCCACTTAGACTCTCAGACAGTGTCCCCAGAGACAGAAGGTTGAAATGGACAGGCCCCCAGGCCCTAATCTGAACCTTAGCTTTGGTTTCCATGTTTCCGTTCTCAGAGGACTGTTTTCGTAGACCAGCACATGGGGCTTTTCTGAGGCACCAAACCAAACATCTCTCATCTCCACACGGGCAGCTTTCTTACTGGGATGTATCAAACACTTCAGGTAGGAGAGTTCCGCAGGGCCACTGAACAACCAGCACATTCCAAGGTCTCCATGGACCCAAACGCACATTAGGACGCATCCTCAGGAGAGGCCATTTCAACTCAGCCCCCTGGGTCGCGTGTTCCAGAGGCAGCAGATCAAACATATCTTGTCGCTAATAGCCAATGGGAATGCGAGGCATGCTGTACAGGGATCCATCCTTCGAACCCTGCTCTCCAGACATTCCATATGGTATGTCCTGGAGCCATGCAACAGGACTCGAATGTCCCGCAGAAGGAAACCTTGTGGTTTGGGGCAACCTCCAAACTCAGCGTGGGAAAACTTCCTTGGCCTCATGAGGCCCCCACTTCATGAAGGTGCCATCATGGACACATACTCCAGCCTCAGCCAACGTCTGATCCTCAGCCTGACTTCAGATGCAGGAGATTTTGATTCAGCCTCTGCAGAGTGGGCCTGCTCTGCCCTTGGTTCCAATCCTCACACTAGCTTGTGTTTTCAGACTTCCGTCCTCACACTCCTGGCCCACAATCCCTCCCTACTGGGAATTCTGGGGCCACAATGAAGCACTGTGCCTGCCTCCCAGGAGAAAAACATTGTCTATGGCGCTGCCCAGAAACCCCAAATGAGGATCAAACTGCTTGGCCCTCGGCAACACCCCAATTGCATAGGCTACCTTAAACAGTGATGCTCTGTCGCAAATAGCCTGAGCCCAGACCTTCCAACAGACACCGACACAGCTGGCTGCACACCCAGCACATTGGACCCGCCACTGCCTTAGGCCACCATCCATTCCCAACCTGGGTTTTCAGTCATCGGAACCTAGACCTTATCTCCAATCCCTGCACAGGAGGGAACCTGATGCACAAGTCAGAACCCCTCCTTCCCCCTGGCAAGAAACCTTGCTGCTGGCAGTGAGTCAAACCTTCAGTGTAGGAGAAAACGGCATGGCCCATGAGGCCACTCCCAAGCGTGAGGGCCGCCTTGGGCACAAACACACATTGTGACCCTCAGCGTGAGTACCTTATTCAAGTAACGCCTCTCAGTGACTGGACCAAGAGCCCGCATATGTGGCTTGCCATGCCCATAGGCACCCAGGACTAACTAGATGGTGTGTATTCCAGGTTGAGGGAACCCACTGCTGTGCTCTAGAGTCCCTCTCCTGGGGGGTCCCCTGTGGCAGATAACAATACTCTTCATTCCCACAGAATGAACACAAACACTTGGGAGCTTGGACAATCCCCTGAGATGAAGGCTCTTCCTCGGCCTCTGAGACAACCCCTACCCTGACCGGACACTGTAAACGCAACACCCAGAGACAAAATCCTGAGTGACTGCCTCCCACTTGCCCTACTTTGATTTCCAGAGGATCTCCCCTCACGGACTAGAGATCAGGCCTGCCATTACATTGGCCCCTAGCTGAGCCAAGTTTGCTTTTTCAGACATCTGTCCCCACAGCCCTGGCAAACACAGCCTCTAGGCTGGGTCCTCTGGAGCCATACCACAGGACCGTGCCTGCTCTCTCCTGGGAAACTGTGTCCATTCCTTTGGCCACACACCTCCACAATATGAGAAACCTCAAGGCCTCCGAGGACATCCCACTACTGGGAGCCTCACTGGACTCACAGGGGCATTCGGACACAAGCTGAGCAGCTACATCCATGAATGCATGCACACAGATGACAACAGAGATAGAAGGTTGAGCCGGACAGGCCTTTAGGCCGTAGTCTCAACTCTTACTTTGGTTTCCAGGTGTCACTCCTCAGAGGCTTTGGTTCGAAGAACAGGGTATGGGGCTTTCCTGAGGCACGGAACAGAACTCCTCTCGTCTCCACATGGGAAGTTTCCTTGTTGGAGCCGTGTCAAACACCTCATGTTGGAGAATCCTGCAGAGTCCCTGAGCCACCTCCACATTCCAAGGTCTCCCAGGCCACCAAGCCACAGTAGGACTCATCTTCAGGAGAGTCCATTTCAACTCTCCCCTCTGGGTAGCTCACCCAGGAGCCCGCAGATTGAGCCTGCCTTGTCCTGACTAAAGAGTGGGAATATGAGGTGGCGTTCCCAGGCATCCATGCTTAGACACCTGCTCTCGAGTCTTTCCATATGGGGCCTCTTGGAACCATCCAATAGGATTCGACTGTCGTGCAGAAGGTCACCTTCAGTTTTGGAGCAGTACACAAATCCCATCGTAGGCAAAACTTTCTGGCCTCATGAAGCCCCCACACCCTTCAGGAAGAGGCCATGCTGGACAAGAACTCTAGCCTGAGGCACGTCTCATAGTTGACATGACCTCAGTGAAGGAGATCCCGATTCAGCCTCTGCAGAGTGGGCATGCCGTGACCTCGGTCCCAAACCTCACGCTAGCTTGTGTTTTCAGACTTCCTTCCTCACACTCCTGGCAAACAAGCCCTCCGGACTAGGAACTCCAGAACCAAAACCCAGCCCAGTGTCTGCCCAACGGAAGAAAAACGTTTCCCTGTGGGGCTCTCCAGAAAACCCAGATGAGGATCAACCTGCTCGGGCCTCGACGGTACCCGAACTGGATAGGCTGCTCTGGGCACTCATGCTCTGCCTGACACAGCCTGAAGCCAGACGTCCAGACAGACAAGGAGACAGCTGGCCGCACACCCAGCACTTCGGACACGCCATGGTCTTATGCCGTCACCTCATCCTAACCTTGGTTTTCAGATATCTGAACCTAGACATTATATCAATTCTCCACACAGCTGGGTATAGCAAGCACAAAACAGAACTCCTCCTTCCCCGTGGCTGTCAAGCTTGCTCTTGGCATGGAGTCACACCTTCAGGGTGGGAGAAACCTTCATGGCCCCTGATGCCACGCCCAAACTTGAGTGCTGCTTGGGCACAAATTCACACTGTGACCCTCAGCATGAGCCCCATGTCAAAGAAAGGCCTGTCAGGGCTTGGACCAAGAGCCCACATATGGGGCTTGCCAAGCCCCTATGCACCCAATCCTCACCACGGTTTGAATTTTCCAGTCGCCCCGCCTGTACCTGGAGCTCTGCTCTGGAATCCCTTTCTTGGAGAGACCCATGAGCCAGACAACACGACTCCACCCTTCCCACAAAATGACCCCAAAATCTTGGGAGCTGGGACAAATCCCCAGAGAGGGATACTCGTCCACAGTACCTGAGGCCACCGCTCCAATCCACGGCTATCCCGGACACAACATCCAGAGACAAAAGCCTGAAGGAACGCCTCCCACTCGCCCTTGTTTCAGAGGCCCAGGAGCTCCCTCTCGGGCTGTACATCCGGCCTGCCATACCCTAGGCGCCACTCATAAGCTGAGTTTGTGTATTCAGACTTCTGTGCCCACAGCCTGGACCCACACAACATCCAGGCTAGGGCCTCTGGACCAAACAGCGAAAGATTGTGCCTGCCCTCTCCAAGGAAAGTGTGCCCAATCCATTGACCACAACCCTACAGGTTAGGGAAAAGCTCCAAGGTCCCTGAGGCCATCAATAGTATAGGCCACCCTGGACTAAGAGGGGCTCTCTGACACCAGCGGAGCAACTATCTCCACTTAGACTCTCAGACAGTGTCCCCAGAGACAGAAGGTTGAAATGGACAGGCCCCCAGGCCCTAATCTGAACCTTAGCTTTGGTTTCCATGTTTCCGTTCTCAGAGGACTGTTTTCGTAGACCAGCACATGGGGCTTTTCTGAGGCACCAAACCAAACATCTCTCATCTCCACACGGGCAGCTTTCTTACTGGGATGTATCAAACACTTCAGGTAGGAGAGTTCCGCAGGGCCACTGAACAACCAGCACATTCCAAGGTCTCCATGGACCCAAACGCACATTAGGACGCATCCTCAGGAGAGGCCATTTCAACTCAGCCCCCTGGGTCGCGTGTTCCAGAGGCAGCAGATCAAACATATCTTGTCGCTAATAGCCAATGGGAATGCGAGGCATGCTGTACAGGGATCCATCCTTCGAACCCTGCTCTCCAGACATTCCATATGGTATGTCCTGGAGCCATGCAACAGGACTCGAATGTCCCGCAGAAGGAAACCTTGTGGTTTGGGGCAACCTCCAAACTCAGCGTGGGAAAACTTCCTTGGCCTCATGAGGCCCCCACTTCATGAAGGTGCCATCATGGACACATACTCCAGCCTCAGCCAACGTCTGATCCTCAGCCTGACTTCAGATGCAGGAGATTTTGATTCAGCCTCTGCAGAGTGGGCCTGCTCTGCCCTTGGTTCCAATCCTCACACTAGCTTGTGTTTTCAGACTTCCGTCCTCACACTCCTGGCCCACAATCCCTCCCTACTGGGAATTCTGGGGCCACAATGAAGCACTGTGCCTGCCTCCCAGGAGAAAAACATTGTCTATGGCGCTGCCCAGAAACCCCAAATGAGGATCAAACTGCTTGGCCCTCGGCAACACCCCAATTGCATAGGCTACCTTAAACAGTGATGCTCTGTCGCAAATAGCCTGAGCCCAGACCTTCCAACAGACACCGACACAGCTGGCTGCACACCCAGCACATTGGACCCGCCACTGCCTTAGGCCACCATCCATTCCCAACCTGGGTTTTCAGTCATCGGAACCTAGACCTTATATCCAATCCCTGCACAGGGGGGAACCTGATGCACAAGTCAGAACCCCTCCTTCCCCCTGGCAAGAAACCTTGCTGCTGGCAGTGAGTCAAACCTTCAGTGTAGGAGAAAACGGCATGGCCCATGAGGCCACGCCCAAGCGTGAGGGCCGCCTTGGGCACAAACACACATTGTGACCCTCAGCGTGAGTACCTTATTCAAGTAACGCCTCTCAGTGACTGGACCAAGAGCCCGCATATGTGGCTTGCCATGCCCATAGGCACCCAGGACTAACTAGATGGTGTGTATTCCAGTTGAGGGAACCCACTGCTGTGCTCTAGAGTCCCTCTCCTGGGGGGTCCCCTGTGGCAGAAAACAGTACTCTTCATTCCCACAGAATGAACACAAACACTTGGGAGCTTGGACAATCCCCTGAGATGAAGGCTCTTCCTCGGCCTCTGAGACAACCCCTACCCTGACCGGACACTGTAAACGCAACACCCAGAGACAAAATCCTGAGTGACTGCCTCCCACTTGCCCTACTTTGATTTCCAGAGGATCTCCCCTCACGGACTAGAGATCAGGCCTGCCATTACATTGGCCCCTAGCTGAGCCAAGTTTGCTTTTTCAGACTTCTGTCCCCACAGCCCTGGCAAACAGAGCCTCTAGGCTGGGTCCTCTGGAGCCATAACACAGGACCGTGCCTGCTCTCTCCTGGGAAACTGTGTCCATTCCTTTGGCCACACACCTCCAGAATATGAGAAACCTCAAGGCCTCCGAGGACATCCCACTACTGGGAGCCTCACTGGACTCACAGGGGCATTCGGACACAAGCTGAGCAGCTACATCCATGAATGCATGCACACAGATGACAACAGAGATAGAAGGTTGAGCCGGACAGGCCTTTAGGCCGTAGTCTCAACTCTTACTTTGGTTTCCAGGTGTCACTCCTCAGAGGCTTTGGTTCAAAGAACAGGGTATGGGGCTTTCCTGAGGCACGGAACAGAACTCCTCTCGTCTCCACATGGGAAGTTTCCTTGTTGGAGCCGTGTCAAACACCTCATGTTGGAGAATCCTGCAGAGTCCCTGAGCCACCTCCACATTCCAAGGTCTCCCAGGCCACCAAGCCACAGTAGGACTCATCTTCAGGAGAGTCCATTTCAACTCTCCCCTCTGGGTAGCTCACCCAGGAGCCCGCAGATTGAGCCTGCCTTGTCCTGACTAAAGAGTGGGAATATGAGGTGGCGTTCCCAGGCATCCATGCTTAGACACCTGCTCTCGAGTCTTTCCATATGGGGCCTCTTGGAACCATCCAATAGGACTCGACTGTCGTGCAGAAGGTAACCTTCAGTTTTGGAGCAGTACACAAATCCCATCGTAGGCAAAACTTTCTGGCCTCATGAAGCCCCCACACCCTTCAGGAAGAGGCCATGCTGGACAAGAACTCTAGCCTGAGGCACGTCTCATAGTTGACATGACCTCAGTGAAGGAGATCCCGATTCAGCCTCTGCAGAGTGGGCATGCCGTGACCTCGGTCCCAAACCTCACGCTAGCTTGTGTTTTCAGACTTCCTTCCTCACACTCCTGGCAAACAAGCCCTCCGGACTAGGAACTCCAGAACCAAAACCCAGCGCAGTGTCTGCCCAACGGAAGAAAAACGTTTCCCTGTGGGGCTCTCCAGAAAACCCAGATGAGGATCAAACTGCTCGGGCCTCGACGGTACCCGAACTGGATAGGCTGCTCTGGGCACTCATGCTCTGCCTGACACAGCCTGAAGCCAGACGTCCAGACAGACAAGGAGACAGCTGGCCGCACACCCAGCACTTCGGACACGCCATGGTCTTATGCCGTCACCTCATCCTAACCTTGGTTTTCAGATATCTGAACCTAGACATTATATCAATTCTCCACACAGCTGGGTATAGCAAGCACAAAACAGAACTCCTCCTTCCCCATGGCTGTCAAGCTTGCTCTTGGCATGGAGTCACACCTTCAGGGTGGGAGAAACCTTCATGGCCCCTGATGCCACGCCCAAACTTGAGTGCTGCTTGGGCACAAATTCACACTGTGACCCTCAGCATGAGCCCCATGTCAAAGAAAGGCCTGTCAGGGCCTGGACCAAGAGCCCACATATGGGGCTTGCCAAGCCCCTATGCACCCAATCCTCACCACGGTTTGAATTTTCCAGTCGCCCCGCCCGTACCTGGAGCTCTGCTCTGGAATCCCTTTCTTGGAGAGACCCATGAGCCAGACAACACGACTCCACCCTTCCCACAAAATGACCCCAAACTTTGGGAGCTGGGACAAATCCCCAGAGAGGGATACTCGTCCACAGTACCTGAGGCCACCGCTCCAATCCACGGCTATCCCGGACACAACATCCAGAGACAAAAGCCTGAAGGAACGCCTCCCACTCGCCCTTGTTTCAGAGGCCCAGGAGCTCCCTCTCGGGCTGTACATCCGGCCTGCCATACCCTAGGCGCCACTCATAAGCTGAGTTTGTGTATTCAGACTTCTGTGCCCACAGCCTGGACCCACACAACATCCAGGCTAGGGCCTCTGGACCAAACAGCGAAAGATTGTGCCTGCCCTCTCCAAGGAAAGTGTGCCCAATCCATTGACCACAACCCTACAGGTTAGGGAAAAGCTCCAAGGTCCCTGAGGCCATCAATAGTATAGGCCACCCTGGACTAAGAGGGGCTCTCTGACACCAGCGGAGCAACTATCTCCACTTAGACTCTCAGACAGTGTCCCCAGAGACAGAAGGTTGAAATGGACAGGCCCCCAGGCCCTAATCTGAACCTTAGCTTTGGTTTCCATGTTTCCGTTCTCAGAGGACTGTTTTCGTAGACCAGCACATGGGGCTTTTCTGAGGCACCAAACCAAACATCTCTCATCTCCACACGGGCAGCTTTCTTACTGGGATGTATCAAACACTTCAGGTAGGAGAGTTCCGCAGGGCCACTGAACAACCAGCACATTCCAAGGTCTCCATGGACCCAAACGCACATTAGGACGCATCCTCAGGAGAGGCCATTTCAACTCAGCCCCCTGGGTCGCGTGTTCCAGAGGCAGCAGATCAAACATATCTTGTCGCTAATAGCCAATGGGAATGCGAGGCATGCTGTACAGGGATCCATCCTTCGAACCCTGCTCTCCAGTCCTTCCATATGGTATGTCCTGGAGCCATGCAACAGGACTCGAATGTCCCGCAGAAGGAAACCTTGTGGTTTGGGGCAACCTCCAAACTCAGCGTGGGAAAACTTCCTTGGCCTCATGAGGCCCCCACTTCATGAAGGTGCCATCATGGACACATACTCCAGCCTCAGCCAACGTCTGATCCTCAGCCTGACTTCAGATGCAGGAGATTTTGATTCAGCCTCTGCAGAGTGGCCCTCTCTGCCCTTGGTTCCAATCCTCACACTAGCTTGTGTTTTCAGACTTCCGTCCTCACACTCCTGGCCCACAATCCCTCCCTACTGGGAATTCTGGGGCCACAATGAAGCACTGTGCCTGCCTCCCAGGAGAAAAACATTGTCTATGGCGCTGCCCAGAAACCCCAAATGAGGATCAAACTGCTTGGCCCTCGGCAACACCCCAATTGCATAGGCTACCTTAAACAGTGATGCTCTGTCGCAAATAGCCTGAGCCCAGACCTTCCAACAGACACCGACACAGCTGGCTGCACACCCAGCACATTGGACCCGCCACTGCCTTAGGCTACCATCCATTCCCAACCTGGGTTTTCAGTCATCGGAACCTAGACCTTATCTCCAATCCCTGCACAGGGGGGAACCTGATGCACAAGTCAGAACCCCTCCTTCCCCCTGGCAAGAAACCTTGCTGCTGGCAGTGAATCAAACCTTCAGTGTAGGAGAAAACGGCATGGCCCATGAGGCCACGCCCAAGCGTGAGGGCCGCCTTGGGCACAAACACACATTGTGACCCTCAGCGTGAGTACCTTATTCAAGTAACGCCTCTCAGTGACTGGACCAAGAGCCCGCATATGTGGCTTGCCATGCCCATAGGCACCCAGGACTAACTAGATGGTGTGTATTCCAGTTGAGGGAACCCACTGCTGTGCTCTAGAGTCCCTCTCCTGGGGGGTCCCCTGTGGCAGAAAACAGTACTCTTCATTCCCACAGAATGAACACAAACACTTGGGAGCTTGGACAATCCCCTGAGAGGAAGGCTCTTCCTCGGCCTCTGAGACAACCCCTACCCTGACCGGACACTGTAAACGCAACACCCAGAGACAAAATCCTGAGTGACTGCCTCCCACTTGCCCAACTTTGATTTCCAGAGGATCTCCCCTCACGGACTAGAGATCAGGCCTGCCATTACATTGGCCCCTAGCTGAGCCAAGTTTGCTTTTTCAGACATCTGTCCCCACAGCCCTTGCAAACAGAGCCTCTAGGCTTGGTCCTCTGGAGCCATACCACAGGACCGTGCCTGCTCTCTCCTGGGAAACTGTGTCCATTCCTTTGGCCACACACCTCCAGAATATGAGAAACCTCAAGGCCTCCGAGGACATCCCACTACTGGGAGCCTCACTGGACTCACAGGGGCATTCGGACACAAGCTGAGCAGCTACATCCATGAATGCATGCACACAGATGACAACAGAGATAGAAGGTTGAGCCGGACAGGCCTTTAGGCCGTAGTCTCAACTCTTACTTTGGTTTCCAGGTGTCACTCCTCAGAGGCTTTGGTTCGAAGAACAGGGTATGGGGCTTTCCTGAGGCACGGAACAGAACTCCTCTCGTCTCCACATGGGAAGTTTCCTTGTTGGAGCCGTGTCAAACACCTCATGTTGGAGAATCCTGCAGAGTCCCTGAGCCACCTCCACATTCCAAGGTCTCCCAGGCCACCAAGCCACAGTAGGACTCATCTTCAGGAGAGTCCATTTCAACTCTCCCCTCTGGGTAGCTCACCCAGGAGCCCGCAGATTGAGCCTGCCTTGTCCTGACTAAAGAGTGGGAATATGAGGTGGCGTTCCCAGGCATCCATGCTTAGACACCTGCTCTCGAGTCTTTCCATATGGGGCCTCTTGGAACCATCCAATAATACTCGACTGTCGTGCAGAAGGTAACCTTCAGTTTTGGAGCAGTTCACAAATCCCATCGTAGGCAAAACTTTCTGGCCTCATGAAGCCCCCACACCCTTCAGGAAGAGGCCATGCTGGACAAGAACTCTAGCCTGAGGCACGTCTCATAGTTGACATGACCTCAGTGCAGGAGATCACGATTCAGCCTCTGCAGAGTGGGCCTGCCGTGCCCTCGGTCCCAAACCTCACGCTAGCTTGTGTTTTCAGACTTCCTTCCTCACACTCCTGGCAAACAAGACCTCTGGACTAGGAACTCCAGAACCAAAACCCAGCCCAGTGTCTGCCCAACGTAAGAAAAACGTTTCCCTGTGAGGCTCTCCAGAAAACTCAGATGAGGATCAACCTGCTCGGGCCTCGACGTTACCCGAACTGGATAGGCTGATCTGGGCACTCATGCTCTGCCTGACACAGCCTGAAGCCAGACGTCCAGACAGACAAGGAGACAGCTGGCTGCACACCCAGCACTTCGGACACGCCATGGTCTTATGCCGTCACCTCATCCTAACCTTGGTTTTCAGATATCTGAACCTAGACATTATATCAATTCTCCACACAGCTGGGTATAGCAAGCACAAAACAGAACTCCTCCTTCCCCATGGCTGTCAAGCTTGCTCTTGGCATGGAGTCACACCTCAGGGTGGGAGAAACCTTCATGGCCCCTGATGCCACGCCCAAACTTGAGTGCTGCTTGGGCACAAATTCACACTGTGACCCTCAGCATGAGCCCCATGTCAAAGAAAGGCCTGTCAGGGCCTGGACCAAGAGCCCACATATGGGGCTTGCCAAGCCCCTATGCACCCAATCCTCACCACGGTTTAAATTTTCCAGTCGCCCCGTCCGAACCTGGAGCTCTGTTCTGGAATCCCTTTCTTGGAGAGACCCATGAGCCAGACAACACGACTCCACCCTTCCCACAAAATGACCCCAAACTCTTGGGAGCTGGGACAAATCCCCAGAGAGGGATACTCGTCCACAGTACCTGAGGCCACCGCTCCAATCCACGGCTATCCCGGACACAACATCCAGAGACAAAAGCCTGAAGGAACGCCTCACACTCGCCCTTGTTTCAGAGGCCCAGGAGCTCCCTCTCGGGCTGTACATCCGGCCTGCCATACCCTACGCGCCACTCATAAGCTGAGTTTGTGTATTCAGACTTCTGTGCCCACAGCCTGGACCCACACAACATCCAGACTATGGCCTCTGGACCAAACAGCGAAAGATTGTGACTGCCCTCTCCAAGGAATGTGTGCCCAATCCATTGACCACAACCCTACAGGTTAGGGAAAAGCTCCAAGGTCCCTGAGGCCATCAATAGTATAGGCCACCCTGGACTAAGAGGGGCTCTCTGACACCAGCGGAGCAACTATCTCCACTTAGACTCTCAGAGAGTGTCCCCAGAGACCGAAGGTTGAAATGGACAGGCCCCCAGGCCCTAATCTGAACCTTAGCTTTGGTTTCCATGTGTCCGTCCTCAGAGGACTGTTTTCGTAGACCAGCACACGGGGCTTTTCTGAGGCATCAAACCAAACCTCTCTCGTCTCCACATGGGGAGATTTCTAACTGGGGATGTATCAAACCCTTCAGGTAGGAGAGTTCCGCAGGGCCACTGAACAACCAGCACATTCCAAGGTCTCCATGGACCCAAACGCACATTATGACGCATCCTCAGGAGAGGCCATTTCAACTCAGCCCCCTGGGTAGCGTGCCCCAGAGGCAGCAGATCAAACATATTTTGTCGCTTATGGCCAAGGGGAATGCGAGGCATGCTGTACAGGGATCCATCCTTCGAACCCTGCTCTCCAGTCCTTCCGTATGGTATGTCCTGGAGCCATGCAACAGGACTCGAATGTCCCGCAGAAGGAAACCTTGTGGTTTGGGGCATCCTCCAAACTCAGCGTGGGAACACTTCCTTGGCCTCATGATGCCCCCGCTTCATGAAGGTGCCATCATGGACACATACTCCAGTCTCAGCCAACGTCTGATCCTCAGCCTGACTTCAGATGCAGGAGATTTTGATTTAGCCTCTGCAGATTGGGCCTGCTCTGTCCTTGGCTCAAATCCTCACCCTAGCTTGTGTTTTCAGACTTCCGTCCTCACACTCCTGGCCCACAAACCCTCCCTACTGGGAATTCTGGGGCCTCACTGAAGCACTCTTCCTGCCTCCCAGGAGAAAAACATTGTCTATGGTGCTGCACAGAAACCCCAAATGAGGATCAAACTGCTTTGCCCTCGGCAACACCCCAATTGCATAGGCTACCTTAAACACTGATGCTCTGTCGCAAAAGCCTGAGCCCAGACCTTCCAACAGACACCAACACAGCTGGCTGCACACCCAGCACATTGGACCCGCCACTGCCTTAGGCCACCATCCATTCCCAACCTGGGTTTTCAGTCATCGGAACCTAGACCTTATCTCCAATCCCTGCACAGGGGGAACCTGATGCACAAGTCAGAACCCCTCATTCCCCATGGCAAGAAACCTTGCTGCTGGCAGTGAGTCAAACCTTCAGTGTAGGAGAAAACGGCATGGCCCATGAGGCCACGCCCAAGCGTGAGGGCCGCCTTGGGCACAAACACACATTGTGAACCTCAGCGTGAGTACCTTATTCAAGTAACGCCTCTCAGTGACTGGACCAAAAGCCCGCTTATGTGGCTTGCCTTGCCCATAGGCACCCAGGACTAACTAGATGGTTTGTATTCCAGTTGAGGTAACCCACTGCTGTGCTCTAGAGTCCCTCTCCTGGGGGGTCCCCTGTGACAGAAAACAGTACTCTTCCCTTCCCACAGAATGAATCCAAACACTTGGGAGCTTGGACAATTCCCCGAGAGGAAGGCTGTTCCTCGGCCCCTGACCAACCCCAACCATGAACGGCCACTGTGAACGCAACACCCAGATGTAAAAGCCTGAGCGACTGCCTCTCACTTGCTCTCCTTTGATATCCAGAGGATCTCCCCTCACGGGTTGGAGATCAGGCCTGCCATTACCTTGGCCCCTAGCTAAGCCAAGTTTGCTTTTTCAGCCATCTGACGCCACAGCCCTGGCAAACACAGCCTCTTGGCTTGGTCCTCTGGAGCCATTCCACAGGACTATGCCTCCTGTCTCCTGGGAAACTGTGTCCATTCCTTTGGACAAACACCTCCAGAATATGAGAAACCTCAAGGCCCCCGAGGACATCCCACTACTGGGAGCCTCACTGGACTCACAGGGGCATTCGGACACAAGCTGAGCAGCTAACTCCACGAAGGCATGCACACAGATGTCAACAGAGATAGAAGGTTGAGCAGGACAGGCCCTTAGGCCCTAATCTCAACTCTTGCGCGGTTCCCAGGTGTCACTCCTCAGAGGCTTTGGTTAGAAGAACAGGGTATGGGGCTTTCTTAAGGCACTGAATAGAACTCCTCTCGTCTCCACATGGGAAGTTTCCTTGTTGGAGTCGTGTCAAAAACCTCATGTTGGAGAATCCTGCAGAGTCCCTGAGCCACCTCCACATTCCAAGGTCTCCCAGGCCACCAATCCACAGTAGGACTCATCTTCAGGAGAGTCCATTCCAACTTTCCCCTCTGGGTAGCTCACCCAGGAGCCCGCAGATTGAGCCTGCCTTGTCCTGACTAAAGAGTGGGAATATGAGGTGGCGTTCCCAGGCATCCATGCTTAGACACCTGCTCTCGAGTCTTTCCGTATGGGGCCTCTTGGAACCATCCAATAAAACTCGACTGTCGTGCAGAAGGAAATACCTTGAGGTTTGGAGCAGTTCACAAATCCCATCGTAGGCAAACCTCCCTGGCCTCATGTAGCCCCCACACCCTTCAGGAAGAGGCCATGCTGGACAAAAACTCTAGCCTGAGGCACGTCTCATGGTTGACATGACCTCAGTGCAGGAGATCTCGATTCAGCCTCTGCAGAGTGGCCCTGCCATGCCCTCGGTCCCAAACCTCATGGTAGCTTGTGTTTTCAGACTTCCTTCCTCACAGTCCTGGCAAACAAGCCCTCCGGACTAGGAACTCCAGAACCAAAACCCAGCCCAGTGTCTGCTCAATGGAAGAAAAACGTTTCCCTGTGGGGCTCTCCAGAAAACCCAGATGAGGTTCAACCTGCTCGAGCCTCGATGGTACCCGATCTGGATAGGCTGCTCAGGGCACTCATGCTCTGCCTGACACAGCCTGAAGCCAGACGTCCAGACAGACAAGGAGACAGCTGGCCGCACACCCAGCACTTCGGACACGCCATGGCCTTATGCCGTCACCTCATCCTAACCTTGGTTTTCAGATATCTGAACCTAGACATTATATCAATTCTCCACACAGCTGGGTATCGCAAGCACAAAACAGAACTCCTCCTTCCCCATGGCTGTAAAGCTTGCTCTTGGCATGGAGTCACAGCTTTAGGGTGGGAGAAACCTTCATGGCCCCTGATTCCACGCCCAAACTTGAGTGCTGCTTGGGCACAAATTCACACTGTGACCCTCAGCATGAGCCCCATGTCAAAGAAAGGCCTGTGAGGGCCTAGAGCAAGAGCCCCCATATGGGGCTTGCCAAGCCCCTATGCACCCAATCCTCACCAGGGTTTGAGTTTTCCAGTCGCCCCACCTGTACCTGGGGCTCTGCCCTTGAATCCCTTTCTTGGAGAGACCCATGAGCCAGACTACACGACTCCACCCTTCCCACAAAATGACCCCAAACTCTTGGGAGCTGGGACAAATCCCAAGAGAGGGATACCCCTCCACAGTCCCTAAGGCCACCCCTCCAATCCACGGCTATCCCGGACACAATATCCAGAGACAAAAGCCTGAAGGAATGCCTCCCACTCGCCCTTGTTTCAGAGGCCCAGGAGCTCCCTCTCGGGCTGTACATAAGGCCTGCCATACCCTAGCCGCCACTCTTAAGCTGAGTTTGTGTTTTCAGAATTCTGTGCCCACAGCCTGGACACACACAACATCCAGGCTAGGGCCTCTGGAGCCACAGCGAAAAATTGTGCCTGCCCTCTCCAAGGAAAGTGTGCCCAATCCATTGACCACAACCCTACTGGTTAGGGAAAAGCTCCAAGCCCCTGAGGCCATCAATAGTGGAGGCCACCCTGGACTAAGAGGGGCTCTCTGACACCAGCGGAGCAACTATCTCCACTTAGACTCTCAGACAGTGTCCCCAGAGACAGAAGGTTTAAATGGACAAGCCCCCAAGCCCTAATCTGAACCTTAGCTTTGGTTCCATGTGTCTGTCCTCAGAGGACTGTTTTCGTAGACCAGCACACGGGGCTTTTCTGAGGCACCAAACCAAACCTCTCTCGTCTCCACATGGGGAGCTTTCTTACTGGGGATGTATCAAACCCTTCAGGTAGGAGAGTTCCGCAGGGCCACTGAACAAACAGCACATTCCAAGGTCTCCATGGCCCCCAAACGCACTTATGACGCATCATCAGGAGAGGCTTTTTCAACACAGCCCCCTGGGTAGCGTGCCCCAGAGGCAGCAGATCAAACAAATCTTGTTGCTTATGGCCAAGGGGAATGCGAGGCATGCTGTACAGGGATCCATCCTTCGAACCCTGCTCTCCAGTCCTTCCGTATGGTATGTCCTGGAGCCATGCAACAGGACTCGAATGTCCCGCAGAAGGAAATCTTGTGGTTTGGGGCAACCTCCAAACTCAGCGTGGGAAAACTTCCTTGGCCTCATGAGGCCCCTGCTTCATGAAGGTGCCATCATGGACACATACTCCAGTCTCAGCCAACGTCTGATCCTCAGCCTGACTTCAGATGCAGGAGATTTTGATTCAGCCTCTGCAGAGTGGGCCTGCTCTGCCCTTGGCTCCAATCCTCACACTAGCTTGTGTTTTCAGACTTCTGTCCTCACACTCCTGGCCCACAAACCCTCCCTACTGGGAATTCTGGGGCCACAATGAAGCACTCTGCCTGCCTCCCAGGAGAAAAACATTGTCTATGGTGCTGCACAGAAACCCCAAATGAGGATCAAACTGCTTTCCCCTCGGCAACACCCCAATTGCATAGGCTACCTTAAACACTGATGCTCTTTCACAAAAGCCTGAGCCCAGACCTTCCAACAGACACCGACACAGCTGGCTGCACACCCAGCACATTGGACGCGCCACTGCCTTAGGCCACCATCCATTCCCAACCTGGGTTTTCAGTCATCGGAACCTAGACCTTATCTCCAATCCCTGCACAGGGGGGAACCTGATGCATAAGTCAGAACCCCTCCTTCCCCATGGCAAGAAACCTTGCTGCTGGCCGTGAGTCAAACCTTCAGTGTAGGAGAAATCGGCAAACCTGGCGGGCCTCATGAAGCCCCCATATCCTTCAGGGAGAGGCCATCATGGTCAAAAACTCTAGCTTGAAGCACGTCTCATAGTAGACATGACCGCAAAGCAGGAGATCTTGATTCAGCCTCTGCAGAGTGGCCTGCCGTGCCCTCGGTCCCAAACCTCACGCTAGCTTGTGTTTTCAGACTTCCTTCCTCACACTCCTGGCAAACAATCCCTCCAGAGTAGGAATTGCAGAACCACAAGCCTGCAAAGTTACTGCACACCGGTAGAAAACGTTTCCTTGTGGGGCTTTCCATAAAACCCAGATGAGGACCAACCTGCTCTTGCCTCGACGGCACTCAGATTTAATAGGCTGCTCTGGGCACTAATGCTCTGCCTTTCACAGCCTGATGCCAGACGTCCAGACAGGCAAGGGGACAGCTGGCCACACACCTAGCACTTCTGACATGCCATGGTCTTATGCCGTTATCTCTTCCTAACCTTGGTTTTCCGATATCTAAACCCAGATATTATATCAATTCCCCACACACTGGGCATCTGAAGCACAAATCAGAACTCCTTCTTCCCCATGGCTGTAAGGCTTGCTCTTGGCATGGAGTCACACCTTCAGGGTGGGAGAAACCTTCATTTCCCCTGAAACCACGCCCAAACTTGAGTGCTGCCTTGGGCACAAATTCACTCTGTGACCCTCAGCATGAGCCCAATATCAAAGAAAGGCCTGTCAGGGCCTTGACCAAGAGCCCTCATATGGGGCGTGCCAAGCCCCTATACACCCAATCCTCACCAGTGTTTGAGTTTTCCAGTCTCCCCCCTGTTCCTGGGGCTCTGCTCTGGATTCACTTTCTTGGAGAGACACATGAGCCAGACAACAGGACTCCACCCTTCCCACAAAATGACCCCAAACTCCTGTTAGCTGGGACAAATCCCCAGAGAGGTTACTCGTCCACAGTCACTGAGGCCACCCCCTACAATCCACGGCTATCCTGGACGCATCCAGAGACAAAAGCCTGAAGGAATCTCGCCCTTGATTCACTAGCCAAGGAGCTCACTCTTTATCTGTACATCCGGCCTGCCATACCCTCGGCGCCACTCATAAGCTGAGTTTTTGTTTTCAGACTTATGTGCCCACAGCCTGGACCCACACACCCTCCAGGCTAGGGCATCTGGAGCCACAGTGAAAGATTGTGCCTGCCATCTCCAAGGAAAGTGTGCCCAATCCATTGACCACAACCCTACAGGTTAGGGAAAAGTTCCAAGGCCCCTGAGGCCATCCTGATAGTGTAGGCTGCCCTGGACTATAAGGGGCACTCTGACACCAGTTCTGCCATTATCACCACTTAGACTTTCAGACAGTATCCCCAGAGACAGAAGATTGAAATGGACAGGCCCTTAGGCTTTAATATGAACCTTAGCTTTAGTTTTCATGTGTCTGTCCTCAGAGGACTGGTTTCGTATACCAGCATATTAGGTTTTTCTGAGGCTCCAAACCAAACCTCTCTCGTCTCCACATGGAGTGCTTTCTTACTGGATCTGTATCAAACCCTTCTGGTCGGAGAATTCCGCAGGGCCACAGTACAACCATCACATTCCAAGGTCTCCATGGACAGAAACCCACATTATGACGCATCCTCAGGAGAGGCCATTTCAACTCAGCCCGCTGGTTAGCTTGCCCCAGAGCCAGCAGATCAAACATATCTTGTCGTTAATGGCCAAAGGGAATGCGAGGCATGTTGTTCAGGGATCCATCCTTTGAACCCTCCTCTTCAGTCCTTCCGTATGGTATGTACTGGAGCCATTCAACAGGACTCGACTGTCTCGCAGAAGGAAACCTTGTGGTTTGTGGCAACCTCCAAACTCAGCGTGGGAAAACTTCGTTGGCCTCATGAGGCACCTGCTTCATGAAGGTGCCATCAAGGGCACAATCCAACCTCAGCCAATGTCTGATCCTCAGCCTGACTTCAGATGCATGAGATATCCTTTCAGCCTTTGCAGAGTGGGCCTGCTCCCCACCTCACCCTATGTTTTGTTTTCAGACTCTACCCTAGCACTCCTGGCCCAAAAGCCCTCATGATTGGGAATTCTGGTTCCAGAACGAAGCACTCTGCCTGCCCCCCAAAGAAAAACATTGTCTATGGCATTGCTCAGAAACCCCAAATGAAAATCAACCTGCTCAGCCCTCGGCAACACCCCAATTGCATAGGCTGCCCTAAACACTATGCTCTGTCTTACATAGCCTGAGCCCAGACCTTGTGAGAGACATTGAGACAGTTGGCTTCACACCCAGCACATCGAACCTGCCATGGGTTAGGCCATTTCATCCCTTCCCATTGACCTGGGTGTCTTCCTGGAGGTATATTCTGAGGCTGTGTCAGACTATGCATTTTTTCTGGAGCTTCCTATGGAATTGGGGTGGTATTAGGGGCCTTGCAATTTTCTCTTAATCTGGTGGGTTGGGAAACTGAGACAGGCTGACATTCCTTGGGAGAGCTGGCCCAGTGCTGTTGTGTGTTCCTGGAGGCCCCATCCTGGAGGGCATATGGGTCAGGACTCTGGGTCCAAAGTCTTCAGACACAAACTCGGGTAAGAGTTAAGCTCGAGGTGATGGCAGACCCAATCTGCAGACCCTGAGCGAAGCATCTCCAGATATGAAATTCGGACGGCTGTGAGGCAGGATCACAGTCTTTTCTGTCTGACTTGTTTGTCTATGATGGCCACGAAATGGAGGGGTGGCCTCATGGGTCCATGTGAGATTCTACCTCTCTGGGAATTCTGCTCGGCACCCAAGAGTTTGGTGTATTTCTGGGGGATGGGAGGAGCGCAGTTTTATGAGTCAGGGATCCCGTCCAAACAGCCATTCCAGAGATGCGTCCTGGATTCTGGAGCCTGGATCACCGCAACAAGGCTTAGGATTTTGGCCTAGGGTCCTGCTCTATGTTTTCCTGGTACAGCTCCCGAGTGTTCTTGTTGGACATGGGTCTCATTCTGAGGGTCACAATGCCTGTTTTTGCCCAGATGCCCATGCTGAGTGGGTGTGACCTCATGGGCTATGCACTTGGCTCCCACTCTGAGGGTTGGACTGCCATCTCAACATTCAGTTTTCCTGCCATGGGGAAGGAGGTGTACTTTTTTATGCTTCAGGTTCCCCCACGGGCAGGAATTTGAGCTAAGTTCTGGGACAGGGGCCTGAATACCCAGTTCACTTTGAGATGAGGTCCTCGGGCCAAGGCAGGACCCACCTGCAGAAAATGAGGCCTGCTTTCTGGGTGGCTGTCAGGAGCTCGGGCTCGAGCTGTGTCAGACAGAACATTCGTGGAGGTTTCGGCCTATGATATTGGGGTGCTTTTGAGAGCTGTGCAACTGGATCCTCATGGGGGATTTTTGCACAGACCCTTTCTTCACTTCTTCTATCTGGTGAGCAGGCAGATGGCTGCATTACGGCTCCAGAATATCCAAGTTGGAGGGTTTGCAGGCGAGGAGTGTGAGGACAGAAGTATGAAAACATAAGCTACGGTTACGCTCAGTGCCGAGCACATGTCTATTCCAATGTACAGCAGTTGTTTCGAGATCTTCAGCACCTGGGCGAGGGGAAGATGTCTGCTCACGCTGGAGTTTGTATCCATGATGGCCAACAAATGGTGGGGAGGCCTCAAGAATTCTTGGAGGTTTTTCCAAGCTGGAGCTTGTGAGCTGCTCCAAACATCAAGGTGTCCTACTAAGGGGCAGCAGAAGTCTTCTTACAGGGCTCCAGGGTCCCCCATATGGAAGATTCGATAGCAATGCTCTCTGAATGGAGGCCTGGGAAGCCAATCTCTTGTTACCATTGCAGCTGAGGAACAGGGTAAGCTTGAACCAATGACACTGATTCCAAGTTCCAAGTGATTTGCGTTGATGGAAGTTCTCAGTCTAACAGGTTCCAATGCTGCTTGATGTCCAGGGAGACCTTAGAATGTGGTGGCGGCTCTCTGACCATTGAGGATTCTCTATCCTTAGGATTAGACCCAGTACCCAGGAGCCAGGTTTCCTTCTTGGGACAGGAGGTGTGCTCTTGTATGGCTCACGGACCACAGGTTGGACCATATGCTTGAATTTCCAGAACAGACCTCTAGGGAGAGAGACCTCAAAACATAAGCTAGGGTTCTGATGAGGTTTTAGGGCCATGGAAGTTTCAATCTTCGGACTAAGTGCCATTGGCCTGCATGTCATCCTGGAGGTAGGTGCTGAGGCTGTGTCAGGCTGTGCACTTTTTCCAGAGTGGCCTATGATATTGGGGTGCAGTCAGGGGCCTTGCAGTTTTCTCCTAATCTGGACATTTTGGGAAACTGAGATGGGCAGGGTTTCCTCAGGAGAGCAGGGCCAGTGATGTCATGTGTTTCTCGAGGCCCCATCCTGGAGGTCATGTGTGTCAGGACTTTGGGACCAAAGACTTTAGACACAACCTCGGATAAGAGATAGGAGTGAGGTGATGGCAGTCCGAATCTGAAGACCCTGAGGGAAGCTCCTCGGGATTTGAAATTCAGGTGGCTGGGAGGGAGGAGCACAGGCTTTTCTGTCTGGATTTTGTGTCTAGGATGGCCACTAAATGGAGGGGTGACCTCATGTGTCCATGGGATATTCTTCCACTCTGGTGATTCTGCTTGGCACCCAAGAGTTTGATTTCTTTCTGGGGAAGAGGAAAAGACTGTATTCCATCTCTGGGATCCTGTCCAAACAGGGATTCCAGAGATGGGTTCTGGGTCCAGACACTGGGAAAACTTAACCAAAGCTTCGATTTGGGTTCCTGGTCCAGATCCCAAGGGGGATCTTTGGAAAGGGGTCTCATTCTGAGGGTCACAATGCCTGTTTGTGCCCAGCTGCCCATCCTGTGTAGGCGTGGTCTCATGGACCATACACCTGGTTCCCACTCAGGGTTGTACAGCCATCTCAACATTCAGTTTTCTGGCCATGGGGAAGGAGGAGCACTCTTTTGTGCTTCCGAGTCCCCTATGGGCAGGAATTTGAGCTAAGTCTGGGACAGTTACCTGAATATCCAGGTTGCTTCAAGATGATGGCCTCGGGCCAAGGTTGGACCCACCTGGAGGATATGGGGCCCACTATCTGGGTGGCTGACAGGAGGTCGGGGATCAGGCGATGTCAGACAGACAATTTATGCAGAGGTCGGTCTATTATATTGGGGTGCCATTGAGGGCCGTGCAGGAGGATCCTCATGTGGGTTTCTGCGAAGACCCATAGGGCACTTCTTCTTTCTGGTGGTCAGGCAGAAAGCTGCACTGTGGCTTCAGAATTCCCAATATGGAGGGCTTGTAGGCGAGGAGTGTGAAGACAGAAGTCTGAAAACACAAGCCACGGATAAGCTCAGTGCCGACCACAGGACCATTCCATTGTGCAGTGGTTGTTTCGATATTTCCAGCACCTGAGTATGGGCGAGGGTCAGATGTCTGCTCACGCTGGGTTTGCATCCATGATGGTCAACGAATTGTGGGGTGGCCTCAAGAATTCTTGGAGATTTTCCCAAGCAGGACCTTGTGAGCTGCTCCAAACAGCAAGGTGTCCTACTGTGGGACAGGGGAAGTCCGCTTACAAGGCTCCAGGGTCCCCCTTATAGACAGATTCGACAGCAGAGGTCTCTGAATGGGGGCCTGGGAAGTCTTCCTTGCATGACCATTGCAGCTGAGGAACATTGCAGGCTTGATCTGCTGGTTTTTGTTCAAATTTCCAAGTGATCTAAGTTGACGGATGTTCTCAGTCTAATGAGTCACAATGCTGCTTGGTGTCCAGGGAGACCTTAGAATGTGGTGGTGAGGGTGCCTGGGTGGCTCACTGGGCTAAGCCGCTGCCTTCGGCTCAGGTCATGATCTCAGGGTCCTGGGATTGAGTCCCGCATCGGGCTCTCTGCTTCAGCAGGGAGCCTGCTTCTTCCTCTCTCTCTCTCTGCCTTCCTCTATGCCTACTTGTGATCTCTCTCTGTCAAATAAATAAATAAAATCTATATAAAAAAAAGAATGTGGTTGTGGGTCTGTGGCCATGCAGGATTATCCTACCTGAGGGTTAGACCCAGTTCCCAGGAGCCAGGTTCCCTTCTCGGGACAGGAGGGGTTCTCTTGTATGGCTCAGGGAGCACATGTCGGATCATATGTTGGATTTCAAGACCAGGCCTCTGGGCACAGAGGCCTGAATATCTAGGCTAGGGTTCTTATGAGGTTGTAGGGGCATGTCATCCTCAACCTTCGGACTTAGGGACTTTGACCTGTGTGTCTTCCTGGAGGTAGATGCTCAGGCTGTGTCAGACTGTGCATTTTTTCCAGAGTGGCCTATGAATTTGGGGTGGGCTCAGGGGCCTTGCAGGCTTTTCCTAATCTGGAGGGTTTGTGCAACTGAGACGGCAGAATTTCATCCAGAGATCAGGCCCAGTGATGTAGTGTGGTTCTGTCAGCCCCATCCTGCAGGGAATGTGGTTAAGGGCTCTGGGACCAAAGTCTTCAGACACAAAATTGTGTATCAATTAGGAGGGAGGTGATGGCAGCCCCGATCTGCAGACGCTGAGGGCAGCTCCTCAGGATTTGAAATTCGTGTGGCTGGGAGGCAGGAGCAAAGGCTTTTCTGTCTGGATTGTGTCTAGGATGGCCTTGGAATGGTGGGGTGTCCTCATGTGTCCATGGAATATTCTACCTCTCTGGGGATTCTGCCAAGCACCCAAGAGTTTGGTGTCTCACTGGGAAGGAGAGAGCGTAGTTTACTGTTTCAGTGTTTCCGTCAACACAGGGATTCCAGAGATGGGTTATAGGTCCCTGTGCCTGGATAACCCTACAAAGGCTTAGTATTTGGGCCTAGAGGCTTGACTGCCTGGCTCTGTGGGGCTTTGGTTCAGCTCCCATGGAGACTTGTTGGAAATGGGTCTCAGGGTAAGGGTCACAATGCCTGTTTTTGCGCAGATGCCCATCCTGAGTGGGCATTGGCTCTTGTTCCATGCACCTGGATCCCAATATGAGGGTTGGACCACCATATCAACATTTAATTTTCCTTCTATGAGGAAGGAGGAGTACTCTTTTGTGCTTCAGATTCCCCCATGCACAGTAATTTGAGCTATGTTCTGGGACTGGTACGTGAATAACCAGGTTGGTTTGAGATGAAGGACTCAGGTCAAGGCAGGTCACACCTGCCAGATATGGGTCCCGCTATCTAGGTGGTTACCAGGAGGTCGGGGCTCAAGCTGTGTCAGACAGAGCATTAGTTCACAAGGTGGCCTATGATATTGTGGTGCTATAGAGGGCTGTGCTGGTGGAACCTTATATGGAGTTGCACGCAGACCCATAGGGCACCTCTTTTTTCTGGTGGGCAGGCAGAAGGCTGCATTGTGGCTCCCAAATTCCCAATATGGGGGACTTGAAGGCGAGGAGTGTGAGAACAGAAGGCAGAAAACACAATCTATGCTTAATCTCAGTGCCGAGAACATGGCCGTTCCAATGTGCAGTGGTTTTTTTCGAGATCTCCAGCATCTGAGTACAGGCGAGGGTCAGATGTCTGCTCATGATAGAGTTTGTATCTATCGTGGCCAACAAATGAAATATCCAGCACCTGAGTAAAGGTGGATTTCAGATGTTTACGCACACTGGAGTTTGTGTCTCTGATGACCGAATGGAGGAGTGGCATCAAGAGGCTGATGCATGTGAGATGCTCCAAACAGCAAGGTTGTTTTTTCTACTGGACAGTTAGAGTCTGGTATGTTTTCTGCAGGGCCCCCCATGTGAAAAGTATGGGTAGCAGAGCCCTTCCACATGGATGCCTGGAAAGCACACCTCCATTGACCAATGCAGCTGAGGAACATGCAGGTTCTTTACGGTGCTTCTGGGGCGAAGCACCAAGGTCTTGAGGTGACATGGAATCTCTTGAAGATGGGTTACAATGCTGGTTTTTTTTTTACCAGGTAGATCTTAGAATGTGTTGGTGGCTAAGGTGCCTGCAGGATTCTCCTACCCTGAGGGTTTAACACAGGTCGAAGAGCACGGTTACCTTCTGGGGACAGGAGATGTAGTGTTTTGTGGCTCAGGGACCACATGCCGTATCATAAGTTCCTATTCAAGAACAGGCCTCTAAAGACAGATGCCCGACAACCGAATCTAGGGTTCCAATGAGTCCCAGGGGCATGAGAGGTTCAATCTTCAGACTTAGGACAGTTGACTTGGGTGTCTGCCAGGATGTAGGTGATCAGGGAGTTTCAGACTGTGCACTTATGTCCAGAGTAACCTCCAATATTGGGGTGGCCACAGGGGCCTTGAATGTTTCAACCAACTCTGGAGGGTTTGGTTAACTGACATGCACAATTTCCATGGGGATGGCAAGCACAGTCCTGTGGTGTGGCTCCAGAGACTCCACACTGGAGGGCATGTGAGCCATGGTTCTGGGAGGGAAGTCTGCAAACACAAACTTGGGTTAGGTTTAGTGGCTAGGTTATCGCAGGGCAATGTGTAGACCTGGAAGGCTACTCGTCAGGAACAGTAACTGGAATGACCCGAAGGCGGAAGCACAGGCTTTTATATCTGGATTGTGTGTCTAGGGTGACGTCAGAATGTAGCTGTGGCCTCATGGGTCCATGGGAGATTTTTCCTCTAAGGATACAGGCGGCTCCCATATTTTGATGACTTTTTGGTATGGGAAGACTGCTATTTTCGATCTTAGGTGTGCCCCAAAACAGGGATTCCAGAGATGGGCTCTGGGTCTAGGCGCCTGGAAAATCCCACCAAGGGTTGGGATTTGGGCTTATGGGCAGACCAGGCCTGCAATGCAGGATCTTGGTGGTGCAACTGAGAGGGCTTGCTTGGAAGCATGCTCAGGCTGAGCATTACAATGCCTGTTTGTGCCCAGGGTGGCCCTCAGGAGTGGGCGTGGTCCCATTGTCCATTTTCTGGCTCCCACACTGAGGGATGGACACACATTCCAATGGCCAGGTTTCCAGCCATGGGGAAGGAGGAAATATCTATTGTGCTTCATGTTCCCCCATAGGCAGGGATTACAGCAAAGGTCTGGGGACAGATGCCTGAATACCAAGGATGCATAGAGATGACAGATTTGGGCCATGGCCGTTCTCACATGCTGGATATGGGCCCCGCTCTCTGGGTGGCTGACACGAGGTCTGAGCTCAGGCTGTGTCAGACACAGCACTAGTGGCCAGAGAAGTCTATATATTGGGGTTCTCTCCAGGGCCGAGTAAATTGATCCTCATGTAGGGTTTCTGGCCAAACTCACGAAGCACTTCTTTCTGTGGGGCAGGCAGAATGCTGCCTTATGGATCCAGAATTCCCTATCAAGAGGGTTTGGGGACAAATAGGGTGAGAATGCAATTGTAAACACCAGCTATGCTTAAATTGAGTGCCAAGCGGAAGTCAGTTTCAATGTGCAGCAGCTTATACGAGATATCCAGCACCTGAGTAAGGGCGGATGTCAGATATTTGCTCACACTTGAGTTTGTGTCTAGGATGACGACTAATGGAGGGGTGGCTTCAGGAGGCAATGGAGGATTACCCACGCTTAAGATTGTGAGATGCTCCAAACAACAAGGTTTCCTTCTAATGGACAGGAGGAGTCTGTTTTTTTTTTCCTCCAGGGTCCCTCAAGTGGAAGTTTGCGTAGCAGAGCCCTTCCGCATGGATGACTGGAAAGCACACGTCCAATGACCATTGCAGCTGAGGAACATGACAGGTTCGTTTTGGTGGTTCTGGTGCCAAGTACCAAGGCCTTGAATTGACTTGGAATCTCTTACAGATGTGTCCCAAAACTGGTTTGTTACAAGGGAGGTCATAGAATGTATTGGTGGCTATGGGCCACGCTAAGGGTTTGGCACAGGTCGATGTGCACAGTTTCCATCTTGGGAGAGGAGATGTTCTGTTTTGTGGCTCAGGGTACATATGTTGTATCCTGACTTGGTATTCAAGAACAGGCCTCTGAGGATTGATGCTGGCAACCTAATCTAGAGATCCAATGATGTCCTTGGTGCCCATCAGGTTCAATTTTCTTACTAAGGTCCATTGATATGGTTGTCTGACTGGATGTAGGTGATCAGGGTGTTTCAGACTGTGCATTTGCATCCAGAGCCACTTCCAATATTGGTGTGGGCTCAGGGACCTTGCAGGTTTCTCCTAACTTGGAGGCTTTGGGGAACTGTGATGGGCACAGTTTCCTTGGGGATGGCAGGCCCAGTCCTGTGGTAAGGCTTCAGAGACCACCTCTTTGAGAATATGAGAGCCATGGTTTTGGGAGGGAAGTCTGCAAACACAAATTTGGGTAAGGGATAGTGGCAAGGTGATCGCAGGTCCAATGCATAGACCTAGAAGGCATCACGTCAGGAACTGTAATTAGGGTGACTGAAAGCTGGTAGCACAGGATTTTCTATCTGGATTGTGTGTCCAGGATGGGCTCTGAATGTAGACGTGGTCTCATGGTTCAATGGGAGACTTTTCCTCTCTAAGGATACTGGTGGATCTCCATAGATTGGTGGTTTTTCAGGGAAGAAAAGAGTGCTCTTTTCCATCTTAGGGGTGCTCCAAAACAGGGAAGAATGCTGTTTTCCAACTTAGGCTTATGCCAAAACAGGGATTCCAGAGACGGGCTCTGGGTCTGGGTGCCCGGATATCCCACCAAGTGTTAGGATTTGGGCCTAGGGGCATTCCAGGCCTGCAATGCAGGATCCTAATGGTGTAACAGAGAGGGCTTGTTTGAAAGCATGCTCAGGCTGAGGGTCATCATGCCTCTTTGTGCCCAGGGGGGCCCTCAGGAGAGGGCGTAGTCTCATTGGCCATATAGCTGGATCCCAATTTGAGGGTTGGAAACCCATTGCAACAGCCAGGCTTCCTGCAATGGAAAGAGGAGTTCTCTATTGTGCTTCAGGTTCCCCCATTGGCAGGGTTACAGGAAAGGTCTGTGGAAAGTTGCCTTAATACCAAGGATGTGTACAGATGACAGGCTAAGAATTCCCAGGTAACAAAACAGCATTGTTACCCATATTCATGACATTCCATGTAAAAATAAGCCCTTAGTACTTCGCCCCAGAGCCACCAGAATGAACTTGCCATGTTCCTAAGCTGCAATGGTCAGTGGAGGTGTGGTTTCCAGGCAACCATACGGGGGTGCTCTGCTACACAAACTTTGCAATTGGCGGGGACCCTTGAGACAAAAAAACAGAATGCCCCTGTCCGGTAGAAGGAAACCTTCTGTTTGGAGCATCTCACAAGCCCCAGCGTGGGAAATCCTCCATTTCCTCTTGAAGCCACCACTCCATTTGTCAGTCATCATAGACACAAACTCCAGCATGAGCAAACATCTGACATCCGCCCTTACTCAGGTGCTGGATTTCAATTTGATCGCTGCACACTGGAACTGCCTTTAGTTTGACTGAATTAAGCCATAGCTTGGGTTTACAATTCCATCCTCAGCCTACTGGTCCACAAGCCCTATTGTGAGGGAATTCTGGAGCTACAACACAATATTCTGCCTTCCCCATAGAAAGAAAAAGGGCCTGGAGAGTCTGCCCAGAAACTCCATATGATGGTCAATCTTCTCGGTGCTAGACGGAACCCTGATTCATAGGCTGCCCTGGGCACTAGTGCTGTGTCTGACATAGCCGGAGCCAGGACCTAGTGTCAGCCACTGAGAGATCAGGGCCATATACAGCATGTGAGACCAGCTATGGCCCAAGTCTGTCTTCTCTTCTATTCTTGGTATTCAGGCATCTGTACCCACACCTTTGCTGAAATCCTTGCCATTGGGGGAACCTGAAGCACAATAGAGAACTCCGCCTTCCCCATGGAAGGTATTCTGACAGTTGGGATAGTTGCTCAACCCTCAAAGTGGAAGGCAGCTCCATGGCCAAGGAGACCATGTGCACTCATGATGGCTTCCCCGGGCACAAGCAGGCATTGTGACCTCAGCCTGAGCATGCTTTCAACCAAACGCTCTCAATTGCATCTCTGGGACCCCGAATTGCAGGCCTAGTACACACCTAGGCCCAAATCCTAACCCTGGTGGGATTTGACAGGGGCCCAGACACAGAGCCCATCTCTGGAATCCCTATTTTGGGGGACCCTTAAGATGGAAAACAGCACTCTTCCCTTCCCCGAGATAGTCAGCAAACTCATGGTAGCCACCAGGATCCTTGAGTGGAAAAATCTGCCATAGACCCATGAGAACACACCTGCATTCCGAGGCCATCCTGGACATACAATCCAGATACATATCATGTGCTATCACCTTTGAGTCATCGGATTTACAGTTCCTGACGAGCTGCCTTCCAGGTCTATGCATTGGGCCTGCAATCACCTTGCCATTAACCTAAACTGAGTTTGTGTTTGCAGACTTCCTTCCTAAAACCATGGCTCACATGACCTCCATGTTCTGGCATCTGAAGCCACACCACAAGACTGTGCATGAGATCCTCAAGGAATCTGTGCCCATCACTTTTGCCCGATACCTTTAGATTAGGAGAAACCTGCAAGGCCCCTGAGCGCAGCCAAATAATGGAGGCCGCTCTGGGCACAAATGCACAGTCTGAGACACCCTGATCACCTCCATACAGGCAGACACCCAAGTCAATGCTCCTGAGTCAGAAGATTGAACCTGACATGCCCCGAGGACTTCATTGGCACACTAGATTAGGTTTACAGGTATCTGTCATCAGAGGCCTGCTCTGGAATATCAACTTATGATAAAATATATAGTCCCTGAGCCACAGAACAGAATATGTCCTCCCCAAAAAGGAAGCCATGCTCCTGGAATTGTGTCATACCCTTAGGGTATTTGGATCCTGAATGGCCCCTTAGCAACCAGCACATTCTATGATATTCCTGGTAACAAACCATCATTGTGCCCCATCTTCATGAGACTCCATGTCAACTTAAGGTCTCGATATATTGCCCCAGAGCCACCAGAATGCACCTGCCATGTTCCTCAGGTGCAATGGTCAACTGAGGGGTGATTTCCAGGCATCCCTGTGGGGTTCTCTGCTACAAAACTTTCCACATGGAGAAACCAGAGAAAACAAACCAGACTTCTCCTGTCCGGTAGAAAGAAACTTTGCTATTTGGAGCATCTCACAAGCCCCAGCATGGGAAATCCTCCATGGCCTCTTGACGCCACCCTTCCATTTGTGGGTAATCACAGACACAAACTCCAGTGTGAGCAAACATCTGACATCCACCCTTACTCAGGTGCTGGATATTCGAAACGGCAGCTGCACACTGGAACTGCCTTTTGCTTTTCACTGAACTTAACCATAGCTTTGTATTACTATTCTATCCTCACCACACTGGTCCACAATATCTCTTGATAGGGAATTCTGGAGCCACAACGCAGTATTCTGCCTTCCACATAGAAAGAAGAAGGACCTGTTGAGTCTGCCCAGAAACCTCACATGAGGATCAATCTACTCAGACCACGAGGCAACCCTGAATAATAGATTTCCCTGACCACTAGTGCTGTGTCTGACAGAGTCTAAGCCCCGACCTCGTGTCAGCCACCCAGAGGTGAGGGCCCATATTTAGCATGAGAGATCGGCCATGGCCCTGGGCCATCATCTGTACCCATCCTTGGTATCCAGTCATCTGTCCCCCAAACTTTGCTGGAATTCCTGCCAATGGCGAACCTGAAACACAATAGAGAACACCTCCTTCCCCATGGCAGGAATATTGGTTGTCCAACCCTCAGCGTGGGAGCCAGCTGCATGGCCAAGGAGACCATGCCCACTCCTGAGGGCCGACATGGGCACAGGCAGGCATGGTGATCCTCAGCCTGAGCATGTTTTCCAACAAACACTCTCAGTTGCTCCTCCAGTACCAGCA
The DNA here is from genome assembly GCF_964662115.1 of Mustela nivalis. Classification (NCBI taxonomy): domain Eukaryota; kingdom Metazoa; phylum Chordata; class Mammalia; order Carnivora; family Mustelidae; genus Mustela; species Mustela nivalis. The sequence goes on from NW_028135003.1 coordinate 86,324, forward strand.
TTGCAGGCCTGGTATGCCCCTAGGCCCAAATCCTAACCCTTGGTGGGATTTTCCAGGTGCCCAGACCCAGAGTCCGTCTCAGAATCCCTTTTTGGGGCACAATTAAGATGGAAAACAGCACTCTTCCCTTCCCTGAGAAAGGCACCAAACTATTGGGAGCCGCCAGGATCCTTAGAGAGAAAAAATCTCCCATGGACCCATGAAAACAAACCTGCATTCCGAGGCCATCCTGTCCACACAATCCAGAGAGAAAAGTCTTTGCTACCGCCTTCGAGTCATCCTATTTACATTTCCTGACGAGCTTCCCTCCATGTCTATGCATTGGGCCTGTGATCATCTCGACACTAACCCTAACCCCAGTTTGTGTTTGCCGACTTCTCTCCCAAAACCATGGCTTACATGCCCACCAAGATGTGGTCCCTCAAGCCACATCACAGGAAAGTTCCTGCCATCCCCAAGAAAACTGTGCCCATCAGGTTGTCCAAACCCTCCAGATTAGGAGAAACCTGCCAGGCCCCTGAACCCACCCCAATATTGGAGGTTGCTCTGGATGCAAACGTGCAGTCTGAAACACCCTGAGCACCTCCATCGAGGCAGAAAGCCAAGTCAATGGTTCTGAGTCAGATGATTGAACCTGACATGCCCCTAGGACTTCACTGGAACCCTAGATTGGGTCTTCAGACATCTGTTCTCAGAGTCCTGTTCTGGAATACCAAGTTATGATACAACATGTGGTCCCTGATTCCCACAACAGAACATATCCTGTCTCCAGAAGGAAAATGTGCTCTTGGATCTATGTCCAACTTTCAGGGTAGATGGATACTGCATGACCCATTAGCCCCAGCACCTTCTATGATCTCCCTGGTAACAAACCAGCATTGTGACCCAACTTCCTGAGACTTGATGCCAACTCAAGGTGTTGGTACTTTGCCCAAGAGCCATGAAACGAATCTGCCATGTTCCTCAGGTACAAAGGTCAATGGACGTGTGCTTTCTAGGCATCCAAGAGGTAGTTCTCTGCTACACAAAAATTCCACATAGGGAACCCTAGAGCAAACAAATAAGACTGCTCCTGTCAGGTTGAAGGAAACCTTGGTTGTTTGGAGCATCTCACAAGCCCCAGCCTGGGAAGTCCTCCACATTCTCTTGATGCCAACCCTCCATTTGTTAGTCATCATAGACACAAATTCCAGCATGAGCAAACATCTGACATCTGCTCTTACTCAGGGGCTGGATATTCGAATCAGTCACGCACACTGGAAATACCTTTCACTTGACACTGTATTCTTGCATAGTTTGGGTTTACAATTCCATCCTCACCCTACTGGACTGCAAGTCCTCTTGAGAGGGAATTAGGGAGACAAAACGCAACATTCTGCCTTCCCCATAGAAAGAAGAAGGGCCTGGTGAGTCTGCCCAGAAACTCCCCATGAAGATCGATCTACTTGGTCCTCGAGGGAACCCCGATTTATACTTTGCGCTGGCCACTAGCGCTGTGTCTGAGAGAGCCTGAGCCCCAACCTCGTGTCAGCCACCCAGAGTGTGGGGCCCTTATCCAGCATGTGGGACTGGCCATGGCCCAGTCATCTCTACCCATCCTTGGTATTCCGGCAACTATCCCAGACCTTTGCTGGAATCCCTACCAGTGGGGGAACCTGAAGCACAATTGAGAACTCCTCCTTCCCCATGGCAGGAAGCCTGGCTGTTGCTATGGGTGCCCAACCCTCAGAATTAGAACCAGGTGCATGGCCAATGAGACAACGCCCAATCATAAGGGCCGCCTGGGCAAAAGCAGGCATTGTGTCCCTCAACCTTAGCATGCATTCAAACAAATGCTCTCAGTTGTTCTGCAGTGTCCCGCACGCAGGCCTGGTATGCCCTTAGGACCAAATCCTAACACTTCGTGGGATTTTCCATGCCAACATAACCAGAGCCCGTCTCTGGAATCTCTGTTTTGAAGCACCCCTATGATGGAAAACAGCACTCTTCCCTCCCCTGAGAAAACTATTAGGAGCTGCCAGGATGCGTAGAGAGGAGAAATCTCCCAGGGCTCCATAAGACCACACCTTCATTCCGAGGCCATCCGGAACACACAATCCAGATACAAGAGACTGTGCTACCACCTTCGAATCACCTGGTTTACAGTTCCAGACGAGCTGCCCTACAGATCTACGCATTGGGCCTGTGATCACCTCGCCATTAACCCTACCCCAAGTTTGTGTTTGCAGACTTCTTTCCCAAAACCATGGCTCACATGCCCTCTATGATGGGTCTCTGTAGCCACACCACAGGAAAGATCCTGCTATCCCCAATGAAACTGTGTCCATCACAGTTGCCCAAACCCTCCAGATTAGGAGAGACCTGCAAGTCCCCTGAGCCCAGTCCAATATTGGAGACCACTCTGGACACAAATGCACAGTGTGCAACACCCTGATCACCTCCATCCAGGAAGACACCCAAGTCAATGGTCCTGAGTCAGAAGATTGGTCCCTGAACCCCACAATAGAATATCTCCTGTCCCCAGATGGAATTCGTGCTCTTCAACTTGTGTCAAGGGTCGGGGTATATGAATTATGCACAGCCCCTTAGCCCCCAGCACATTCTAAGATCTCTCTGGTAACAAACAAACATCATTGTGATCCATCTTCATGAGATTCCATGTCACTTCAAGTCCTTGGTAATTCGCCCCAGAGCCACCAGAATGAACCTGCCATGTTCCTCACCTGATATGGTCAGTGGAGGTGTGCTTTCCAGGCATCCATGTGGGAGTGCTCTTCTACTTATTCTTTCCACATGTGGGACCCTGGAGCAAACAAACCAGACTGCCACTGACCAGTAGAAGGGAACCCTCTGTTTGGAGCATCTCAGAAGCACCAGCAGGAGAAATCCTCCATGGCCCTTGACACAACCCCTCCATTTGTCAGTCATCATAGACAAAAACTCCAGCATGAGAAAACATCTGAAATCTGCCGTTATTTAGATTCTGCATTTTCTTTTCCACCACTGCACACTGGAACTGCGTTTCACTTGACACTGAATTTAACAATAGCTTGGGTTTAGAATTCCATCCTCAGCCTCCTGGTCTGCAAGCCCTCTAGAGAGGGAATTTGGAGCCACAAGGCAACATTCTGCATTCCCACTAGAAAGAAATAGGGCCTGGTGAATCTTCCCAGAAACTCCACATGAGGATCAATCTACTTGGCACTCGATGGAACCTTGATTTATAGGCTGTCCTGGGCACTAGTACTAGTACTAGTACTAGTACTGTGTCTGACAGAGCCTGAGCCAAGACCTAGTTTCAGGCACCCAGAGATATGAGCCCATATCCAGCATGTGAGATTGGCCAGGGCCCAAGTCCATCATCTCTACCCATCCTTGGTATTCAGGCACCTGTCCCCAGACCTTTTATGTAATCCCTACCAATGGGGTAACCTAAAGCACAATAGAGAACTCCTCCTTCCCCATGGTAGGAATCCTGGCTGTTGATATGGGTGTCCAAACCTCAAAGTGGGAGCCAGCTGCATGGCCAAGGAGACAATGCCCACTCATGAGGGCTGCCCTGGGCACAAGTAGCCATTGTAACCCTCAGCTTGATCAAGCCTTCAAAAAAATGCTCTTAGTTGCACCTCCAGGATCCTGCATTGCAGGCCTGATATGCCCTTAAGCCCAAATCCTAACACATCGTGGGATGTTCCATGTGCACATACCCGTCACTGGAATCCCTGTTTTGAGGCACCCCTAAGATGGAAAACAGCACTCTTCACTTCCCTGAGAAAGCCACCAAACTAATGGGATCCCCCAGGATCCTTGAGAAGAAGAATCTCCCATGGTCCCATGAGTCCACACCTGTATTCCGAGGCCAGCGTGGATATGCTATCCAGATACAAGAGACTGTGCTACTGGCTTCGAGTCACCTGATTTACAGTTCCTGACGTGCTGCCCTCCAGATCTTTGAATTGGGGCTGTGAACACCTCTCCATTAACCTTATCCCGAGTTTGTGTTTGCAGATCTCTCTCTAAAAACCATTGCTCACATGTCCTCCAGGATGGGGCCCCTAGAGTCACACCACAAGACTGTGCTTGCCATCCCCAAGGAAACTGGGCCCATCACAGTTGCCCAAACCCTCCTGATTAGGAGAAACCTGGAAGGCTCCTGAGCACATCCCAATATTGGAGGCTGCTCTGGATGCAAATGCACAGTCTGAAACACCCTGATCACCTCCATCCAGGCAGACACCCAAATCAATGGTCCTGAGTCAGATAATTGAACCTGACATGGCCCTAGGACCTCATTGGAAGAGGGATTAACTTTTCAGGCACCTGTCCTCAGAGGCCTCTTCTGGAATACCAACTTATGATACAAATTATGGCCCCTGAGCCCCAGGGTGGGAAATCCTCCATGGCCTCTTGACGCCACCTCTCCATTTGTTGGTCATCGTAGACACAAACTCCAGCCTGAGCAAACATCTGACATCCGCCCATATTCAGGCGCTGATATTGGAATCAGCTGCTGCACACTGGAACTGCCTTTCGCTTTGCAATGAATTTAAGCCTAGCTTCAGACTACAATTTCATCCTCACCCTACTGGTCTGCCATATCTCTTGATAGGGAATTCTGGAGCCACAACGCAACATTCTGCCTTCTTCATAGATAGAAGGACCTGGTGAGTCTGCCCATAAACTGCACATGAAGATCAATATACTCAGCCCAGGAGGGAACCCCTATTTATAGTTTGCCCTAGCCACTAGTGCTGTGTCTGACAGAGCCTGAGCCCCTACCTCGTGTCAGCAACCCAGAGGGTGGGGCCCACATTAACCATGTGAGACCGGCCATGGCCCAGGGCTGTCATTACTACCCATCCTTGGTATTCAGGCATCTGTCCCCTAGATCTTAGCTGGAATCCCTACCAATGGGGGGACCTGAAGCACAATAGAGAATTCATCCTTCGCCATGGCAGGAATCCTGGCTTTTGGATGGGTGTCCAACCCTAGGAATGGGAACTGGCTGCATGGCTGAGTAGACATCGCCCAATCCTGATGGCCTCCGGGGCACAAGCAGGCATTGGGACCCTCAGCTTGACCATACTTTCAAACAAACGCTCTCAGTTGCACCTCCAGGATCCCGCATTGCAGGCCTGGTATGGCCCTAGGCCTAAATATTAACCCTTGGTGGGATTTTCCAAGCACTTAGACGCAGAGCTCATCTCTGGAATGCCTGTTTTGGGGCACGCCTAAGCTGGAAAACAGTACTCATCCCTTCCCGGAGAAATCCAACAAACTATTGAGAACCGCCAGGATCCTTGAGAGGAGAAATCTCCCATGGACCCTTGAGACAACACCTGCAATAAAGGCCATTCTGGAAATTAAATCCAGATACAATTACCTGTGCTACCACCTTTGAGTTACGTGATTTACAGTTCCAGACTTTCTGCCCTCCTGGTCTATGGATTGGGACTATGATCACCTTGCCACTAACCCTAACCTAAGTTTGTGTTTGCAGACTTCTCTCTCAAAATCATGGCGCACATGTCCTCCAGGATGGGGTCTCTGGAGTCACACCACAGGACAGTTCCTGCAATCCCCAAGGAAACTGCCCATCACAGTTGTCCAAAAACCCCATATAAGGAGAAACCTGCAAGAAACATGAGCCAACCCTAGTATTGGATGCCACTCTGGACACAAATGCACAGTCTGAAACACCCTCATCACCTGCATCCAGTCAGACACCAGAGTCAATGATCCTGAGTCAGAAGATTGAATGACATTCCCCTAGGGCCTCATTCAAACCCTTTATTAGGTTTTCAGGCTTCTGTCCTCAGAGACCTGTTCTGGATTACCAATTTATGATACAACATATGGCCGCTGAGCCCCACAACAGAATATCTCCTGCCCCCAGAAGCAATCCGGGCTCTTGGGCCTGTGTCAAATCCTCAGGCTAGATGAATCCTGCATGGCCCATTAACCACCAGCACATTCTAAGATCTCCCTGGTAACAAACCAACATTTTGACCCATCTTCATGAGGTTCCATGTCCAATCCAGTCTTTATTTCTTCGCCTCAAAGCCACCAGATGCCATGTTCCTTCGCTGTCATGGTCAATGAAGGTGTGCTTTCCAGTCACCCATGTGGGAGATCTATGTTATCCGATCTTTCGACATGGGGAACAATGGAGGAAACAAATCAGACTGCCCCTGTCTGGTAGAAGGAAACCTTGCTGTTTGGAGCATCTCAAAAACACCAGATTGGGAAATCCTCCATAACCTCTTGACGCCACCCCTCCATTTTTGTGTCATCATAGACACAAACTCCAGCATGAGCAAATATCTGACATCCACCCTCACTCAAGTGCTGAATATTGGATTCAAACATTGCACACTGGAAATTCCTTTTGCTTGATACAGAATGTAACCATAGCTTAGGTTTACAATTCCATCCTCAGCCTCCTGGTCCACAAGCCCTCTTGATAGTGAATTCTAGAGCCACAAAGCAGCATTCTGCCTTCCCCTTACAAACAAGAAGGGCCTGGTGAGTCTGCCCAGAAACCATACATGAGGATCAATCTGCTCGGCACTTGAGGGAACCCCAATTTATAGGCTGCCCTGGGCACTAGTGCTGTGTCTGACAGAGCCTGAGCCAAGACCTAGTGTCAGCCACCCAGTGATCGGGGCCCATATCCACGATTTGATACTGGCCATGGCCCATGTCCATCATCTTTACCCATCCTTGGTATTCAGGCCTCTGTCCCCAGACCTTTGCTGGAATCCCCGCTAATGGGGGAACCTGACGCACTATAGAGAACTCCTCTTTCCCCATGGCAGGATTCTGGCTGTTGGGATGGTTGTCCAACCCTCAAAGTGGGAGCCAGCTGCATGGCCAATGTGACCACGCCCACTCATGAGGGCCACCTGGGCATAAGCAAGTATTGTGACCCTCAGCCTGAGAATGATTTCAAACAAGACCTCTCAGTTGCACCTCCAGGATCCTGCATGCAGGCCTGGTAAGCCACTAGGCCCAAATCCTAACACTTGGTGGGATTTTCCAGGGGACCAAACCCAGAGTCCGTCTCTGGAATCCATATTTTGGGGCACCCCTAACATGAAAAACAGCACTCTTCCCTTCCCCGAAAAAGCCACCAACTATTGGGAGTCACCAGGATCCTTAGAGAGGAAAAATCTCCCATGGACCCATGAGGCCACAACTGCATTCTGAGGCCATCCTGCACACAATACAGAGAAAAAAGCCTGTGATTCTGCCTTTGAGTCACCTGATTAACAGTTCCTGAAGAGCTGCCATCCATGTCTATGCATTGGGCCTGTGATAACCTTGCCACTAACCCTAACCCAAGTTTGTGTTTTCAGACTTCCCTCCCAAAACCATGGCTCACATGCCCTCCAGTTTGTGATAACTGGAGCCACACCACGGAATTGTACCTGTCTTCCCAAAGGAAACTGTGATTGTCACTATTAAACAAACCCTCTAGATTAGGAGAAACCTGCAAGGCCCCTAAGCCCAGCCCAATATTGGAGGCCACTCTGGACGCAAATGCACAGTCTGACACACCATATCACCTACATCCAGGCTGATATCCAAGTCAATGGTCCTCAGACAGAAGATTGAACCTGACATGCTCCTAGGATTCACTGGAACACTAGAATAGGATTTCAGGTATCTGTACTCAGAAGGCTGTTCTGAATATCAATGTATGATACAATATGGTCACTGAGCCACACAAAAGAACATCTCCTGTCCTTAGAAGAAAGCTGTGCTCTGGACCTGTGTCAAACACTCTGGGTAGATGAATCCTTCAAGGCCCCCTGGCAACCAGCACATTCTATGATCTCCCTGACAACATACCAGCATTGTGACCCATCTTCATGAGACTCCATGACAACTCCAGCCCTTGGTACTTCGGCCCAGAGCCACCAGAATGAAACTGCCATGTTCCTCTGCTGCCATGGTCAATGTAGGTGTACTTTCCAGGCATCCAGCGGGAGTGCTCTGATACCAACTTTCCACATGGGGAACCCTGGAGGAAACAAACCAGACTCCCCTGTACGGTAAAAGGAATCTTTGCTGTATGGAGTATCTCAAGCCTGAGTGTGGGTAATCCTCCATGACCTCTTGAGGCCACCCATCCATTTGTTGGTCATCATAGACACTAACTCCAGTGTGAGCAATCATCTGACATCTGCACTTACTCAAGTGCTGGATATTTGAATCAGCTGCTACACACTGGAATTGCCTTATGCTTGGCACTGAATTTAAAAGTAGCTTGGCGGGACGCCTGTGTGGCTCAGTTGGTTAAACAGCTGCCTTCGGCTCAGGTCATGATCCCAGCGTCCTGGGATCGAGTCCCACATCAGGCTCCTTGCTCCGCAGGGAGCCTGCTTCTCCGTCTGACTCTGCCTTCCACTCTGTCTGCCTGTGCTTGCTCTCACTCGCTCTCTGACAAATAAATAAAATCTTGAAAAAAAAAAAGTAGCTTGGGTTTGCAATTCCATCCTCACCCTGGTGTTCAGTAAGCTCTCTTGATAGGGACTTCTGACGCCACAACACAGCATTCTGCCTTCCCCATAGCAAGAAAAAACAGCCTGGAGAGACTGCCCAGAAACCCTACATGAGGATAAATCTACTCGACCCTCGAGTGAACCCCATTTATAGGTTTACCTGGCCACTAGCGCTGAGTCGGACAGAACCTCGTCTCTGACCTCGTGTCAGGACCCAGAGACTGGGCTCCAACTCCAGAATGTGAGACCAGCCATGTCCCAGGGCTGTCATCTCTACCCATTCTTGATTCAGGCATCTGTCCCCAGACATTTGCTGAAATCCCTGCCAATGGGGGAACCAGAAGCACAATAGGGAAATCCTCCTTCCCCATGGCAGGTATGATGGCTCTTGGGATGGGTTTCCAGACCTCAGAGTGGTAGCCAGCTGAATGGCCAATGATAACCCGCCCACTCATGAGGGCCGCCCTGGACACAAGCAGGCATTGTGACCCCCAACATGAGCATGCTTTCAAACAAACACTCTCAGTTGCATTCCAGAATCCAAATTTGCAGGCCTGATATGCCCCTAAGCACAAATCGTAACACCTGGTGGGATTTTTCAGGGGACCAGAAACACAGCCTGTCTCTGGAATCCCTGTTTTGGGACACCCCTAAGATGGAAAATAGCACTCTCCCCTTCGCCAAGAAAGCCACCATAGTATAGGGAGCCGCTAGGATCCTTGAGAGGAAAAATCTCCCATGGATCCATGAGACCACACCTGTATACCGAGGCCATCCTGGACACAAAAGCCAGATACACAAGCCTGTGCTACCACCTTCAAGGCAACTAATTTATAGTTCCAGACGAGCTGCCCTCCAGGTCTATGCATTGGGCCTGCGATCACCTCACCGCTAACCTTAACCCGAGTTTGTGCTTACAGACTTCTATCCCGAAACCATGGCTCATATTTCCTCCAGGATGGGGTCTCTGGAGCCACACCAAAGGACTGTGCCTGCCATCCCCAAGGAAAATGTGTCCATCACATTTGCCTAAAACTTCGAGATAAGGAGAAACCTGCAAGGCCCCTGAGCCCACCCCAATACTGGAGGCCCCTCTGGACACAAATGTGCAGTCTGAAATACGCTGATCACCTGAATCCAGGCAGATACCCAAGTCAGTGTTTCTCAATCAGAAGATTGAACCTGACATGCTCCTATGACCTCATTGTAACCCCTGATTAGGTTTTCAGGCATCTGTAATCAGAGACCTGTTCTGGAGTACCAACTTAAGATACAACATATGGTCCCTGATCCCCACAACAGAACATCTCCTTTCTCTAGATGGAAGCCGTGCTCTTGGAACTGTGTCAAACCCTCAGGGTAGATGAATCCTACTTGGCCCGTAGCCACCAGCAGATTCTAAGATCTCACTGGTAACAAGCCAGCATTGTGAGCCATCTTCATGAGATTCCATGTCAACTACAGGCCTTGGTACTTCACCCCAGAGCCTTCAGAAAGAACCTGCCATGTTCCTCAGCTGCAATGTTCAGTGGAAGTGTGCTTTCCAGGCATCCATGTGGGAGTGCTCTGCTACCCAAACTTTCCACATGGGGGACTCTCGAGCAAACAAATCTGACTGCCCTGTCCTGTAGAAGGAAACCTGGCTGTTTGGAGCATCTCACAAGCTCAAGTGTGGGAAATTCTCTATGACCTCTTTTCAACTCCTCTCCATTTGTCGGTCATTATAGACACAAACTCCAGCTTGAGCAAACATCTGACGTCTGCGCTTACTCAGGTGCTGGATATTCGAATCAGCCGCTGCACACTGGAAATGCCATTCGCTTGTCACTGAATTTATTCATAGCTTGGGTTTACAATTCCATCCTCACCCTACTGGTCCACAAGCCCTCATGATAGGGAATTCTGCAGCCACAACACAGCATTCTGCCTTCCCAATAGAAAGAAGAAGGGCCTGGTGAGTCTGCCCAGAAACTCCACATTATGATCAATCTACTTGTCCCTTGAGGGAACCCTGAATTATAGACAGCCCTGGCCCCTAGTGTTGTGTCTGACAGAGCCTAAGCCCCGACCTCGTGTCAGCCACCTAGAAGGCGGGGCCCATATCCCGCATGTTAGACTGGCCACGGAACAGAGCCGTCATCTTTACCCATCCTTGGTATTCAGGCATGTGTCCCCAGACCTTTCCTGGAATCCCTACCAATGAGGGAACCTGAATCACAATAGAGAAATCCTCATTCCCCATGGCAGGATTCCTGTAAGTTCGGAAGGGTGTCCAACACTCAGAGTGTTAGCCTACTGAATGGCCATTGAGACCACCCCCATTCCTGAGGGCCACCCTATGCAAAAGCTTGCATAGTGACCCTCAGCCTGAGCATGCTTTCAAACAAACGCTCTCAGTTGTATCTCCAGGACTTGCATTGGAGGCTTGGTAAGCCCCTATGCCCAAATCATAACCCTTGGTGGGTATTTCCAGGTGCCCAGAGCCAGAGCACTTCTCTGCAATCCCTCTTATGAGACACCCTTAATATGGAAAACAGAACTCTTTCCTCTCTGAGAAAGCCACCACATTATAAGGAGCCGCCAGGATACTTGAGAGGAAATATCACCCATGGACACCTGAGACCACACCTGCATTCTTAGTCCATCGTGGATACACAATCCAGATAAAAAAGCCTGTGCTACCTCCTTTGAGGCATGCGATTTACATTTCACACGGAGCTTCCCTCCAGGAGTATGCATTGGGCCTACAATCACTTCGCCACTAAACCTAACCCGCATTTGTGTTTGCAGACTTCCCTCCGAAAACCATGGCTCTCATGCCCTCCAGCATGGGGTCTTTGGAGCCACACCACAGGACTGTGCCCACCATTGCCAAGGAAACTGTGCCCATCAAATTGCCCTATCTTTCCAGATTAGGAGAAACTTGCAAGGCCCCTGAGCCCACCCCAATACTGGTTGCCACTCTGTACACAAATGCACAGTCTGGAACACCCTGATCACCTACATCTAGGCAGACTTTGAAGTCAATGATACTGAGTCAGAGGATTGAACCTGACATTCCGTTAGGATTTTATTGGAACCCTAGATTAAATTTTCAGGCATCTATCCTCAGAGGCCTGTTCTGCAATACCAAATTATGATACATTTGGTCCGTTAGCCCCATATCAGAACATCTCTGGTCCGAGAAGGAAACCGTGCCCTTTGACCAGTGTCAAACCCTCAGGGTAGATGAATCCTACATGGTCCCTTAGCCACCAGCACACTGTAAGGTCTCCATGGTAACAAACCTGCATTATGACCCATCTTCATGAGACTTCATGTCAACTCCAGGCCTTGGTAATTCGCCCAAGAGCCACCAGAACGAATTGGCCATGTTTCTCAGCTGCAATTTTAATGGAGGTGTGCTTTTCAGGCATCCACGTGGGAGTGCTCTGCTACCCAAACTTTCCACATGGGGGACCCTGGAGCAAATAAACCAGACTCCCCCTGTCTGGTAGAAGGAAACTTTGCTGTTTGAAGCATCTCACAAGCCCCAGCATGTGAAATCCTCCATGGCCTCTTGACGCCACCCCTCCATTCATCGGTCATCATAGACATAAACTCCAGCATGAGGAAATGTCTGACTTTCACCTTTACTCAGGTGCTGGATATCTGGAATCAGACACTGCACAATGGAACTGCCTTTTGCTTGGCACTGAATTGAACCTTAGCTTGAGTTTACAATTCCATCCTCACCCTACTGGTCCCCAAGCCCGCTTGATAGGGAATTCTGGGGCCACAAAGCAGCTCTTTGCCTTCCCCTTAGAAAGAAGAAGGGCATGGTGATTCTGCCCAGAAACTCTGCATGAGGATCAATCTGCTCAGCCCTTGAGGGATCCCTGATTCATACTCAGCCCTGACCACTAGTTCTGTTTCTGACAGAGCCTGAGTGCTCAATTCATGTCAGCTACTCAGAGAGTCAGGCATGTGAGACTGGCCATGTCTCAGGTCCCTCATCTCTACCCATCCTTGGTATTCAGGCATCTGTCCCCAGACATTTGCTAGAATACCTGCTAATGGGGGAACCTGAGGCACAATAGAGAATTCTTCATTTTCCATGGCAGGAATCCTGGTAGTTGGGATGGGTGTCCTACATTAAAGTGGTAGCCAGCTGCATGGCCAAGGAGACAACTCCCACTCATAAGGGCTGCCCTAATCACATCAGGCATTGTGACACTCAGACTAGCATGCTTTCAAACAAACGCTCTCAGTTGTACCTCCAAGTCACACATTGTAGGCCTGGTACTCCCCTAGGCCCAAATCCTAATCCTGGTGGGATTTTCCAAGCACCCAGACTCACAGCCCTTCTCTGGAATCCCTTTTTGGGGAACATCTAAGATTGAAAACAGCACTCTTCCATTCAAACGAGAAAGCCACCATACTATTGGGAGCTTCCAGGATCCGTAGAGAGGAAAATACTCTCATGTAAACATTAGAACACACCTGCATTCCAAGGCTATCATGGACACACAATCCAGATACAAAAGCCAGTGCTAGTGCCTTCGAGGTACGTGAATTACAGTTCCTGACGATCTGCCCTCCAGGTCTATGCATTGGGCCTACGATCACCTCGCAACTCAACCTAATCCGAGTTTGTGATTGCAGACTTCTCTCCCAAAACCATGGCTTACATGCCATCCACGATGGAGTCTCTGGAGCCACACCACAGGACTGTGCCTGCCACCCCCAAGGAAACCGTGCCCACAAATTTGCCTAAACCTTCAAGATTAGGAGAAACCTGCAAGGCCCCAGAGCCCACCCCAATATTGGAGGCCACTCTGTACACAAAGGCACAGTCAGAAACACCCTGGTTGCCTACATATAAGCAGACACCGAAGTCAATGGTCCTGAGTCTGATGATTCAACCTGAAATTCCCCTTGGACTTCATTGGAACCCTAGATGAAGTTTTTAGGCATCTGTCCTCAGAGGCCTGTTTTGGAATACCAACTTATGATACAACATTTGGTCCGTGAGCCCCACAACAGAACATCTCCGATACCCAGAAAGAAACCGTGTTCTTCGACCGCTGTCAAACCATCAGGATAGACTAATCATACATGGCCCCTTAGCCACCAGCACATAGTAAGATTTCCGTGGTAACAAAACTGCATTGTGACCCAACTTCATTAGAATCCAGGCCTTGGTACTTTGCCCTAGAGCAACCAGAAAGAACCTGCCATGTTCCTTAGGTTCAATGGTCAATGTAGGTGTGCTTTCCAGTATCCACGTGCGAGTACTATGCTACCCAAACTTTGCACATGGGGGAACCTGGTGTAAACAAACCAGACCTCCCCTGTCCAGTAGAAGGAAACCTTATGTTTGGATCAACTCACAGGCCTCAGCGTGTAAACTGCTCCATGGCCTCTTGATGCCACCACTCCATTGGTCGGTCATCATAGACACAAACTCCAGTCTAAGCAAACATCTGACATGCACCCTTATCCCGGTGCTGGATGTCTTGAATAAACCACTGCACATTGGAACTGCCTTCCACTTGGCACTGAATTGAACCATAGCTTGTGTTTACAATTCCATCCTCACCTGACTGGTCCCTAAGCCCTCTTGATAGGGAAATCTGGGGCCACAACGCAGCATTCTGCCTTCCCCATCGAATGAAGAAATGCCTGGTGAGTCTGCCCTGAAAACCCACATGAGGATCAATCAGGTCGGCCCTCGAGTCAACACCGATTTATAGGCTGCCATGGCCACTAGTGCCATGTCTGACAGAGCCTGAGCTCGACTGAGTTTCAGCCACTAAAGAGCAGGCCCCATATCTAGCATTTGGGATTGCCATGGCCAAAGTATGTCATCTCTACCCATCCTTGATATTCAGGCACCTGTCCCCAGACCTTGGCAGGGATCCCTGCCAATTAGGGAACTTGAAGCACAATAGAGAACTCTTCTTTCCCCATGGCAATAAACCTGGCTTTTGGGATGGGTGTTCTACCCTCAAAGGGGGAGCCAGTTACAACATCAATGACACCACACACACTCCTGAGGACTACCCTTGGCACAAACAGGCATTGTGACCCTCACCCTGAGCATGCTTTCAAAAAATCCCTCTCAGATTCACCACAATGATCCCTCATTTCAGGCCTGGTATGCCTGTAGGTTCAAATCATAAAACTTGGTGGGATTTTCGAGGTGCCCAGACCCAGAGACCATCTCTGGAATTTTTGTTTTGGTGCACCCTTCAGATGGAAAACAGCACTCATCCCTTCCCCCAAAATGTCACCAAATTATGAGGAGCCACCAGGATCCATAGAGAGGCAATGTCTCCCATGGACCCATGAGAACACACCTGCATTCCGAGGCCATCCTGGACACACAATCCGGAGAGAAAAGCCTGTGCTACTGCCTTCCATTCACCCTAATTACAGTTCCAGATGAGCTGCTCTCAAGGTATATGCATTGGGCCTGTGATCACCTCGCCACTCACCCTAATTCGAATTTGTGTTTGCAGACTTATCTACCAAAACCATGGCACACATGCCCTCCAGGATGGGGTCTCTGGATCCACACTGCAGGACTGTCCCTGCCATCCACAAGGAAACTGTTCCCATCACAGTTGCCCAAACTGTCTAGATTAGGAGAAACCTACAAGGCCTCTGGGCCTACCCCAATTTCGGCGGCCGCTCTGAACACAAATGCACAGTCTGAAATACCCTGATCCCCTACATCCAGGAACACAGCCAAGTCAATGGTCCTGAGTCAGAATAATGAACCTAACATGCCCCTAGGACGTCATTGGAACCATTGATTCGGTTTTCAGACATGTGTCCTCAGAGGCCTGTTCTAGAATGCGAACTTATGATACAACATGTGGTGGCTGGGCCACACAACAGAACATCTCCTGTCCCCAGAAGGAAACCGTGCCCTACAATCTGTGCAAAATCCCATAGTAGTAGATTCCTGCACAACTACTAAGCCACCAGAACATTCTAAGATCTACCTGGTAACAAACCAGCTGTGTGGCCCATCTGCAAGAGATTCCATGTCAAATCAAGGACTTGGTACTTTGCTACAGAGACACCAGAATAAAGCTGCCATGTTCTTCAGTTGCAATGGTCAATGAAGTTGAACATTCCAGGCATCCATGCGGTAGAGCTCTGCTACCCAAACTTTCCACATGGGGGACCCTGGAGCAAATAAACCACACTCCACCTGTCCAGTAGAACGAAACCTTGCTATTTGGAGCAGCTCATGAGTCTCAACGTGAAAATCCCTCCATGGCTTCTTGACGCCACCCCTCCATTTGTCAGTCATCATAGACACAAACTCCAGTGTGAGCAAATATCCGACGTCCTCCCTTACTAAGGTGCTGGATATCTCGAAAAAGCTGCTGGACACAGGAACTGCCTTCCGCTTGGCAGTGAATTGAACTGTAGCTTGTGTTTACAATTCCTTCCTCACCCGACTGGTCCCCAAGCCTTCTTGATAGCGAATTATGGAGACACAACACAGCATTCTGCCTTCCTGATAGAAACAAGTGCCTGGTGAGTCTGGCCAGAAACCCCACATGAGGATCAATCTGCTCGGCCCTATATCGGAGGGACCCTGATTTATAGGTTGCCCTGGCCACTAGTGCTGTGTCTGACAGAGCCTGAGCCCAGACCTAGTGTCAGTCACCAGAGTTTGAGCCCCACATCTAGTATTTGGGAATGCCATGGCTCAAGTATTTCATCTCTACCCATCCTTGGTATTCAGGCACCTGTCCCCAGACCTTGCTGGAATCCCTGATAATGGGGCATCCTGAAGCACAATAGAGAACTCCTCCTTCTTCATATCAGGAAACTTGGCTGTTAGGATGGGTGTTCAACCCTGAAAGGGGGAGTCATTTACAAGTCCAGTGAGACCACACAAACTCCTCAGGGATGCCCTGGAGGCAAACAGGCCTTGTGACCCTCAGCCTGAGCATGCTTTCAAACAATCCTTCTCTGTTGCACCACCATGAACCCGCATTGCAGGCCTAATATGCCCCTAAGCCCAAATCCTAGCACTTGTTGTGATGTCCCAGATGCCATGAACCAGAGCCCGTCTCTGGAATCCCTGTTTTGGGGCACCCATAAGGTGGAAAACATCACTCTCCCCTTCCCCGAAAAAGCCACCAAACTATGGAGGATACCAGGATCCATAGAGAGGAAAAGACTTCCATGGACCCATGAGACCACACCTGCATTCCAAGGCCATCCTGGACACACAATCCAGAGAGAAAAGCCTGTGCTACTGCCTTCCAGTCTCCCTAATTATAGTTCATGACGAGCTTCCCTCCAGGTCTACGCATTGGGCCTGTGATCACCTCGCCACTCACCCTAATTTGTATTTTGTTTGCAGACTTCTCTCCCAAAACCATGGCTCACATGCCCACCAGAATGTGATCTCTGGAGCCACACCACAGAACTCTGGCTGCCAACCCCAAGGACACTGTGCATATCAGATTTGCCCAAACCTTCCAGACTAGGAGAAACCTGTGTGGCCACTGAGCCCACACCAATATTGCCGGCCACCTGGGATGGAAATGCGCAGTCTGAAACACCCTTATCACCTACATCCAGGGAAATAGCCAAGTCAATGATCGTGAGATAGACGATTGAACCTAAAATGCCAGTAGTCTCTCAATGGAACCCCATTAGGTTTTCAGGCATCTGTCCTCAGGTGCCTGTTCTGAAATACCAATCTATGACACATCATGTGGTCTCTGTGCCACACGACAGAACATCCCCTGTCCCCAGAAGAATACCATGCTCTTCGACCTGTGCCAAACCCTCAGGGTAGGAGAATCCTGCATGGCACCTTAGCAACCAGCACATTCTAAGTTCTCCCTGGTAACAAACAAGCATTGTGACCCATCTGCAAGAGATCCCATGTCAACTCAAGGCCTTGGCACTTTGTCCCAGAGCCACCAGAACGAATCTGCCATGTTCCTCAGCTGCAATTGTCAATGGAGGTGTGCTTTCCTGGCATCCATGCCGGAGAGCTCTTCTTCACAAACTTTCCACATGGGGAAACCTAGAGTAAACAAACCAGACTTCACCTACTCTGTACAAAGAAATGTTACTTTTTGCAGCAGTTCACAGGCCTCAGCATGTGAACTCCTCCATGGCCTCTTTATACCACCCCTCCACTTGTCGGTCATCATAGACAAAAACTCTAGTGTGAGCAAGCATCTGACATCCACCCTTATTCCAGTGCTGGATGTCTCGAGTAAACTGCTACAAATTGGAACTGCCTTCTGCTTGGCACTGAATTGAACCATAGCTTTTGTTTACAATTCCACCCAAAACTGACTGGTCCCCAAATCTGGAGCCACAACACAGCATTCTGCCTTCCCTATTGAATGAACAAATGCCTGGGAATCTTCCCAAGAAACTCCACATGAGGATCAATCTGCTCCGCCCTCGAATCTACTCTGATATAAAGGCTGCCATGGCCACTAGCGCTGTGTCTGACAGAGCCTGAGCCCCGACCGAGTTTTAGGCCTCATATCTAGCATTTGGGATTGCTATGGCCCAAGTACGTCATCTCCACCCATCCCTGGTATTCAGGCACCTATCTCGAGACCTTGCTGGAAACCCTGCCAATGGGGCAACCTGAAGCACAGAGGAACCTGACGGAAGAGAACTCACCCTTCCTCATGGCAGGACATTTGGCTGTTGGGTTGGGTGTCCAACTCTCTAAGAGGGAGCCAGATATATGACCAATGAGACCACTCCCATTCCTGAGGGCCGCCATGGGAGCAAACAGGCATTGTGAGACTCAGCCTGAGCAAGCTTTCAAACAATCCCTCTCAGTTGCACCATCATGATCCCGCATTGCAGGCCTCATACACCCCTAGGTGCAAATCCTAACCCTTGGTGGGAAGTCCCAGATGCCCAGAAAAAGAGCCTGTATCTGGAATCCCTGTTTTGGGGCACCCATAAGATGGAAAACAACACTCTTCCCTTCCCCAAAAAAGCCACCAAACTATGAGCTGCACAGATCCATAGAGAGGAAAAGTTTCCCATGGACCCATGAGACTATACCTGCATTCCGAGGCCATCCTGGACACACAATATAGAGAGAAAAGCCTGTGCTACTGCCTTCCAGTCACCCTAATTACAACTCCTGACAAGCTGCACTCCAGGTCTACTCATTGGGCCTGTGATCACCTTTCCACTAACCATAACCCACATTTGTGTTTGCAGACTTCTCTCCCAAAACCATGGCTCATATGCCCTCCAGGACAGGGTCTCTGGATCCACAACACATGACTAGGCCTGCCATCCCCAAGGAAACTGTACCCGTCAAACCTGCCCAAACCTTCCAGTTTAGGAGAAACACGCAAGAGCCCTGAGCCCAACCCAATATTGTCGGCAGCACTGGACACAAATGCCAGTCTGAAACGCCCTGATCACCTACATCCAAGCAGACAGCCATTTCAATGTTCCTGGGTCAGAAGATTGTACCTGACATGCTCCTAGGACGTCATTGGAACACTAGATTAGGTTTTCAGGCATCTGTCCTCAGGGTCCTGTTCTGAAATACCAACTTAGGATACAACATGTGGTCCCTGAGCCACACAATAGAATATCTCCTGTCCCCAGTAGGAAACCATGCCCTTCGACCTGTGCCAAACCCTCAAGATTGGAGAATCCTGCACAGCACCTTAGACACCAGCACAAACTCTAGTTTGTGCGTTGACCCATACCACAAGCTTTCCATCTGATGGACAGTCGAGTCCTGTTGAATGGCTCCAGGATGTCCCATACGGAAAGACTGGAGAGCAGGATTCGAAGGATGGATGCCTGTACAGCATACCTCACATTCCCATTGGCTCTTTGTGACAATACATGTTTGAACTACTGGCTCTGGGGCGAGCTAACTAGGGGGCTGAATTGAAATGGACTCTCCTGCGGATGGGTCATAATGTGGGTTTGTGTGCATGGAGACCTTGGAATATGTTGGCAGCTCAGGGGCCATGAAGTATTCGCCTAACCGAAGGGTGTAATATTGCTCCAATTAAAAAGAGATCCCTATGTGGAGATGAGACAGATTCTCTTTGGTGCCTCAGAAAACCCCCAGATACTGGTCTTCAAACCAGTTCTCTGAGTAGAGACACCTGGAAACCAAAGCTAGGGTTCAGATTAGAGCCTAGATGCCTGTCCGTTTCAATCTTCTGTCTCTGGGGACACTGTCTGAGTATCTAAGTGGAGATAGTTGCTCAGCTGGTGTCAGAGTGCCCCTCTTAGTCCATGGCCGAGGCATGGCCTTGGAGACCTTATTGGATTTTCCTAATCTCTAGGGTTGTGGCCAATGGATTGGGTACAGTTTTCTTGGAGAGGACTGGAACAGTCCTTCAGTGTGTCTCCATAGGCCCTAGCCTGGAGGGTGTGTGGGTCCGGGCTGTGGGCACAGAAGTCTGAAAACACAAACTCGGCTTGGGTGCGGAGCCGAGAGCATTGCAGGATGGACCCACAGACCGTGAGAGGAGATCCTCAGCTTATGAAAGAAGGGCAAATGGGAGGCAGTCATGCAAGCTTTTGTCTTTGGTTGTTTTGTCTCCCATAGCCGTGGAATGTAGGGGTGACCTCAGGCGCTATGGAAGAGTCTCCCTCTCTGAGGAGTTGGTCCAGCTCTTAAGATTTTGGGGACATTTTGTGGGAAGGGTGGAGTCCTGCTGTCTGGCTCAGGTGTTCTTCCAGGAGAGGGACTCCAGATCACAGTCCTGGGTTCGAGCAAATGGAATACTCGAGCTCTTGTGAAGATTGGGATCATAGGTGCTTGGCAAGCCCCATATGCGGGCTCTTAGTCCAGGCCCTGAGAGACCTTACTTCGACATGGGGCCCATGCTGATGGTCCCAATGCGAGTTTGTACCCAAGGAGGCACTCAAGTTTAGGCTTGGCCTCAGGGGCCATGAAGGTTTCTCCTACACTGAAGGTATGACTCCATGCCAACAGCAAGCTTTCCAGCCATGGGGAAGGAGAAGATCTGATTTGTGCTTCAGTTACCCACGTTTGCCAGGATTTGATATAATATCTAGGGTCAGATGTCTGAAAACCCAGGTTGGGAAGAGATGACGGCATAAGGCCATGGCCTGTCTGATGTGCTTAGTGTGCAGCCAGCTGTTTCCTTGTCTGTCGGGACGTCAGGCTGTGTCAGACAGAGCATTACTGACCAGGGTAGCCTTTCCAGTTAGGGTGCGGTCGAGGCCAGAGCAGGTTGGTTCTCATTTGTGGTTTCTGGAGAGCCCCATAGGGCAACGTTTTTCTTCTGGTGGGCAGGCAGAAAACTGTGTTGTGGTTCTGGAATTCCCAGTCTGGAGGGCTTGTTTGCCAGGAGTGTGAAGAGGGAAGTCTGAAAACACAAGCTAGCGTTAGGTTTGGGGCCGAGGGCATGGCAGGCCCACTCTGCAGAGACTGAATCAAGATCTCCTGCATCTGAGGTCAGGGCGAGTATCAGACGTTGCCTCAGGTTGGAGTTTGTGTCCATTATGGCCCCTTCCTGAAGGGGGTGGGGGCGTCATCAGGCCAGGGAGGTTTCCCAACGCTGGGATTTATGAGCTGCCCCAAACATCAAGGTTTCTTCTGTAGGACAGTCGAGTACTATGAGATGGTTCTAGGATGACCCGTACAGAAAGACTCGAGAGAAGGGGTCTAAGCATGAATGTCTGCAAATGCCACCTCACATTCCCACTGGCTGCTTGGGGCAAGGCAGGCTCAATCTGCAGGCTCTTGGGCGGGTTTCTCAGAGGGCTGAGTTGAAATGGACTCTCCTGAGGATGAGTCATACTGTGGGTTGGTGGCCATGGAGACCTTGGAATGTGGCGGTGGCTCAGGGACTCTGCAGGTTTCTCCAAACCGAAGGGTTTGACACAGCTCCAACAATGAAGCTTCCCATGTGGAGACGATAGTTGTTCTGTTTGGTGTCTCAGGAAAGCCCCAGATGCTGGTCTTCAAACCCAGGCCTCTGAGGAGTGACACCTGGAAACCAAAGCAAGAGTTCAGATTAGGGCCCAGGGGCCTGTCTGGTTCAATCTACTGTCTCTGCCGACATCTGTCTGTGTTTCTGCATGGAGGTAGTTGCTCAGCTAGTGTCAGGATGCCTTTGTCCAGAGAGGCTTATAGTAGTGGGATGTCCTCGGGGGCCTTGAGGTTTCTCCTATTCTGTGGGGTTATGGGCAATGGAATGGGCATAGTCTCCTTGGAGAGAGCAGGACAGTCCTGTGGTGTGGCTCCAGAGGCCCCAGCCTGGCGGCTGTGTGGGCCAGGGCTGTGGGGACAGACATCCAAAAACACAAACTCGGCTGAGGTTTGGGGCTCAGGTTATGGCAGGAGTGATCTACAGTCCGTGAGGGGAGCTCATTGTGATTAGAAAGTAAGGCGAGTGAGAGGCGGTTGTTCAAGCTTATGTCTCTGGATGTTGTATTCATGATGGTCATTTAATGTAAGCATGGTCTCATGGGCCATGGAAGTCTCCCTCTCTGGTGATTTGTCCGGCTCCCAAGAGATTGGGGTCATTTTGTGGGAAGGGAGGAGTCCTGTTTTCTGCCTCATGTGTTCCCACAATAGAGGGATTCTAGAGCAGAGCACTGGGTACAGACAACTGGAATACCCACCCTCTGGTTAGGCCTGGGGTCTATGGGCATGGCAAGCCCATATGCAGATTCTTGGTCCAGCCACTGAGAGACGTTACTTGAATAGTGGACTCATGCTGAGGGTCACAATTTGTGTTTGTGCCCAAGGTGGTCGTCAATATTGGGCGGGACTTCATTGAGCTTGCAGGTTTCTCCTACACTGAACCTTGGACATGCCAACCTCAGGGTTTCTTGCCATGGGGAAGGAGGAGTTTTGATTTCTGCATCACGTTCACCTCTGGGCACTAATTGGAGATAAGGTCTAGGTTCTGAAGCCTGAAAACCGAGGTTTGGAAGAGATGACGACCTAAGGCCATGGCGGGTCCAATGTGTTCAGTTTGGGGCCAGCTTTCTAGGTGTCGTTCAGGAGGTCTGCACTCAGGCTGTGCCAGACAGGGCATTCGTGCCCAGATACGCTGTATAATTGGGGTACAGTTGAGTGGCATGCAGAAGATAATTATTTGGGGTTTCTCCGTAGCCCCATAGGGCAAAGTCTTTCTTCTGGAGGGCAGGCAGAGTGCTGCATTCTGGCTCCGGAACTGCCAAACTGGAGTCCTTGGGGCCAGGAATGCAAGGATGTAAGTCTGAGAACTGAAGCTTTGCTTTGGTTTCAGGGCGAGGACATGGCAGGCACACTCTGCAGAGCTGAATTGAGATTTCATGCATCTGAGGTCAAGGCGAGGTTCATATGTTGGCTCAGGTTGGAGTTTCTGTCCATGATGGCCCCTTCATGAAGGGGGGTCATCACACCGCCATTGGTGTTTTCCCATGATGGCAGTAGTGAGATGCTCCAAACCACAAGGATTTTCTGCGGGTCAGTTGAAACCTGTTGGATGGCTCCAGGGCATCCCATATGGAACAATTGCAGAGCAGGGTTCTAAGGATGGATGCCTGGGCATCCGGCCTTGCATTCCAATTGTCTCCTAGCGAAACGGCACGTTTGATTGCTGCCTATGATGTAGCAGCCGAGGGGGCTGAGTTGAAATGCATTCTCCTGAGGATCGGTCATAATGTGGGATTGTGTCCATGGAGACCTTGGAATGGGGCAGTGGCACCAGGGCTCTGAAGGATGCTCCTAACCAGAGGTTTTGACACAGCTCCAAGAAGCATTTTTCCCATGGGGAAACAAGATTTGTTCTCATTGGTGCTTCAGTAACCCCCAATATGCTGGTATTGGAAACCAGAACTCTGAGGAGAGATGCCTGGAAACCAAGGCAATGGATCTGATTAGGGCCTGGGGCCTGTCTGGTTTAATCTTCTTCTCTCGGTTCATCTGTCTATGGGATTGAGTGGAGGTAGTTCCTCAGCTGGTGTCAGATTGCCCCTATTTGTCCTGGGCAGTCTACACTATTGGGATGGCCACTTTGACTTTGGAGGTTTCTCCTAATTTGCAAGTTTGTGGCCAATGAAATGGGCAGAATTCCTTTGGGGAGGGAAGGCACAATCCTGAGGTGTGGCTCTAGGGGCTCAAGCATGGAGGGTGTGTGGGTCAGAGCTGTGGGGACAGAAGTCTGAAAACAGAAACTCGTCTTAGGTTTGGGGACATAGGTATGGGAGGCCCGATCTACAGACCTTGAGCAGAACTCTTCAGGATATGAACAAAGAGTGAGTGTGAGGCACTTGCTCAGGCTTTTGACTCTGGATTTTGTGTCACTGATGGCCGTGGAATGTAGGGGCGTCCTCATGGACCATGGGTGAGAGTTCCTCTATGGGGATTTGGATGATCCCAATATTTTGGGGTCATTCCGTGGGATGGGAGGAGTCCATTCTGTTTTTTTGTTTTGTTTTGTTTTGTTTTTACCTCAGGTGTGCCACTAAAGAGGGATTCCAGAGCAGAACCCTGGGAAGGGGCGACTGGACAACCCGAACTCTGTATAAGATTGGGGGCCTAAGGGCATGGCAATCCCCATATGGGGTACCTTGGTCCAGCCACTGAGAGGTCTTACTTGAGTACAGTGCTCACACTGAGGGTCACAATGCATGTTTGTGCCCAATGTAGGCATCAAGCATGGGCGGGGACTCATGGGCCATGCTTGATTCTCCTACACTGAACTTTGGACAACATACGAACCACAAGGTTTCTTTCCATGGGGAAGGAGGAATTCTGATTTCTGCATCATGTTCACCCCTGGGCAGTGACTGGAGATAAGATCTAAGTTCTGAATCCAGAAAATCGAGGTTGGGATGAGATGATAACCTAAGGTCATGGAGGGTCCGATGTGCTCAGTGTGCGGTCAGCTTTCTGGGTGTTGTTCAGGAGGCACGGATTCAGGCTGTGTCAGACAGTGCATTAGTGCCCAGGTTAGACTGTATAATTTGGGTACAGTTGAGTTCCATGTAGGTTCATCCTCATTTATTGTGTCAGGGAAGCTCACTGGGGCAGGCAGAGTGCAGCATTGTGGGTCCAGAATTGCCAAACTTAAGGACGTCGGGACCAGGAGTGTGAGGACTTAAGTCTGAGATCATAAGCTAGACTTAAGTTTCAGGGCGAGGGCACGGCAGGCACCCTCTGCAGATCCGAATCAAAATCTCATTCATCTGAAGTCAGGACGAGGATCAGACTTAGGTGCAGGTTGGAGTTTCTGTCCATGATGGCCCCTTCATCAAAGGGGTGGAATCTCGAGGCCATGGAGGTTTTCCCACGTTGGGAGTTGTGGGATGCTCCAAACTGCAAGGATTCCTTCTGCGGGAAAATTGAGAACTGTTGGATGGCTCCAGGACATCCCATATGGAATGACTCCAGAGCCGGGTTCTAAGGATGGATGCCTGAGCAGACTGCCTCTTACACCAATTGTCTCCCTGCCACAAGACAGGTACGATCTGATGGCTATGCAGGAGCAATCGTGGGAGCTGAGTTGAAATGGACTCTCCTGAAGATGGGTCTTAATGTGTGTTTGTGTCCATGAGGACGTTGGAATGGGGTGGTGGCCCCAGGGCTCTAAAGGATTCTAACCGGAGATTTTGAAACAACTCGAAAGAGCAAGTTTTCCATGTGGAGACAAGATTTGTTCTAATTGGTGCCTCAGGAAACCCACATATGCTGGTATTAGAACCAGGCCTCTGAGGAGAGATACATAGAAACCACAGCAATGCATCCAATTAGGTCCTAGGAGCCTCTCTGGTTCAATCTTCTTCTCTGTCGACATCTGTCTATTTTATGAAATGGAGGTAGTTGCTCAGCTGGTGTCAGACCGCTCCTGTTTGTCCGGGCGGCCTACACTATAGGGATGGCCTCGGGGACTTTGGAGGTTTCTCCTAAATTGTATGATTATGGACAATGGCATGGGCAGAATTCCTGTGGAGTGGGCAGGCACAGACCTGATGTGTGGCTCCAAGGGCCCAGCCTTGAGGGTGTGTGGGCAAGGACTGTGGGGACAGATGTCTGAAAACACAAACTCAGCTTAGGTTTTGGGACGTAGGTATGGCAGGTCCGATTTACAGACTATGAGGAGAACTTTTTGGGATATGAATAAAGGGTGAAAGTGTGACACTTGTCAGGCTTTTGCCCCTGGATTTTGTGTCAATGATGGCTGTGGAATGTCGAGGAGTCCTCGTGGGCCATGGAAGAGTCTTTCTCTCTGTGGATTTGGCCAGATCCCAATTGTTTTGGGTTAATCTGTGGGATTCAGTTTTGTTAACTAAGGTGTCCCACCAAAAGAGGGATTCCAGAGCAGAGCCCTGGACAACAAGAAATCTAACTAAAAATACGGGCCTAGGGGCATGGCAAGCCCAATATGCCTTCTAATGGTCCAGCCACTGAGAGGCCTTCATTGAGGACAGAACTCATGCTGAGGGTCACAATGCGTGTTTATGCCCTTGTGGTACTCAAGCATGGGTGGGGACTCATGGTGCATGCTTGTTTCTCCTACACTGAATGATAGTCAACATGTCAACCACATGATTTCTTGCCATGGGGAAGTATTAATTCTGATTTCTGCATGTCATTCACCCCTGGGTAGTGATTGGAGATAAGGTCTAGGTTGTGAAGTCTGAAAACCGAGGTTGGGAAGAGATGACGACCTAAGACCATGTCGGGTCCGATATGCTCAGCGTGGAGCCAGCTGTCTGGGTGTTGGTCGGGAGGTCCAAGCTTGTGCTGTGTCAGACAGGGCATTAGTGCC
>NW_028135002.1:0-112574 GCF_964662115.1 Mustela nivalis
GGATAAATATGATCTGTTCGAGTTCCTGGTTCTCTCATCACGACTGTTTTTTAGGATTCACTGGCACCAGAAAAGGGTTTTGATAGTCCAGGGTAAGTCCTGACAAATGCAAAGCACAGTATCTATGAAAAACTAACGACTCAGAAGAGAACAACAGACCAAAAGCCAGGCCGACCTGACCCTGCAGGATAGGTAAGGCTGGTCTGGAAACATGGGTAGAGGGGAAGTGCCCATCTCCTGCTAGAAGACCTAGAGAAGACCCCTTCCAGAGAGACCACCAGGAGAGGAGAGCAGTAGGTGCTGATGATGAAGAATATTTTAATCAGCAGAGAAGGTCAAAATGACAAAGTTCCACGATCAGAGTAAACATATGGGATTTAAAAATAAAAAATAGGAAAAAAAAAGATTTTTTTGAAAGGACTTTTTTTAAAGGAATTTAATCAAAAGTCCTTTTAAAGAGACAGTTGGCTGTTTAAACCAATAGTACAACTCATTGAGAGAATCGCTGCTTTATTTATTGGGGTCGAAAGGACCTGGAATGTAGAAAGACCCATTCTGCAGAGGAAAAAATAAAATCACTAACAGGCCTCATGCCTTGCACAGCCAGTGGCTAGAATCCCTGCCTCATGAGACCCTGTGCTAGAAGGCCGCTAGAACCATCTCAACTATGTTAGTTTATCTTGGAAGCCAACAAGTGTTGGCCCACTTAAGCACACAGTAACAATCAGTCACGTTATGTTATAATGATTGTCGATATCTTTAAAAGCCTTGTCAAGTTCCTTTTTGAGTAAACCTCACCCCACCTTTAGAGAAATTTATCTGTGGTTCACCTCTTTGAAATACCTCATTGTTGTTCCACATTTACCATAGCCCGAAAAAAAAAAAAAAAAAAAAAAAAAAAGCTTTTTATTAACAAAGTGTTCAGAAGGGGGCGCCACTGTAAACAATGAGAGTTTTCCCTGCCGGGACATTTTTGTTGCAGAAACAGCTGAAAGCAATCAGGTCAGACAGAACCAAGGGCTGGAGGGATTTTTAAAATTACAAAAACCTAACCATATCTAATCAAAACCAATGGCCAAGATTTCAAGTTTGCTACTAATGGTATGACATTCTCCTAAGACATGCGAGTGACTTGATCAATATATTTATATATTTATATTTGAAGAAGAAGGAACTATTTGATGCAGCAAATCCACGTTGGTTAAAAATTACCAGATATGGGGTCTCCTGGGTGGCTCAGTGGTTTAGGCCTCTGCCTTCGGCTCAGGTCATGATTTCAGGGTCCTGGGATGGAGCCCCACATCGGGCTCTCTGCTCAGCGGGGAGCCTGCTTTCCCCCTCTCTCTCTGCCTCCCTCTCTACCTACTTGTGATCTGTCTGTCAAATGGGTAAATAAGATCTTTAAAAAAAGAATTACTAGGTGTGAAATACATCGAGGGTATGGGAAGGAAATGATTTCACCTGATCTGATTAGGAAGTGGTTGAAGCCTGAATTAAAGTGCTATAAAAAAAAAAAAAAAGTAAAGACCTGGGAAATATATGGGGAAAAATTCCCTAGAAAAACAGCAATAATAACTGGCTGCTCTTTATTGATCCAGATCCTGCGGTAGGCAAAGAAGAGCTGGTTTTAGCCAGAGCATGATCTCCAATTGTCTTCGTGATCTGGCATTTCCTGCAAGCCAGGCATGGGGCTCTGCACTAGAGCTGCAAATGCTGGGGGACCTCACTGTCCCTTTTATCTTCTACAGGGGACAATGGGCATGTCCATGGTGCAATGTGACAGGCTTTACCACAGGGAGATAAAAGACTGCCAAGGGTAGGTTGGACCTGGGAAAAGCCACTTAGGAACAGATTTTCAGGGGAGGTGATAGACAATGGCAAAGTGAAGAATGAGGATGAGTGTGTCAAGTTTCAAAGTGCCAGGAGGCAGCACAGTGCATTCGGGAAACTACAGCAAGTTCATGACAACCGACAGCTGATCTGGCAGCATCACCTGGGGATGGAGGCTGAGATCTGGGGTTAACACTGGGGTGAGATGGTTTGTATACTATGCCGAGGAAGTGAGGTACTACACTGTGGCGGCAGAGGGTGTTACCGGAGGATTTCAAATATCAGAATCGTAACCATAATAGAGTATTTAATTGCATCCTAGCTTTTATCAAGGGTAAGATGCAATATAGTTTATGTACGACTAAGAAAGAGAAATGCTGTCAGTTAAACTAGGATATGTCATCAAGTGCAAGGTGAGTTCCACTTTAAGAGATATTAACATGGGGGTGGAGGACAAATCTTAGAACAAGTAAACTGTGGTACTAAAATAATTAAGAATGTTTGAACACTTGGATCAACAACAAAAGTGATTATTGCTTCCCATGTGTCCCAAACTCTATTAAGTCTTAGAACAAGAGACGTTCTCATCTTGATGCCCCGCAGCTGTTAGACCCAAGGTAGAGAGGGCAGTAGCCAACGACCAGCAGGCCCCAAGTGCCATGTGCAGACTGTAAGAGCAACTGCCTTTGAGAGAGGAAATGGTAGAGAGTGGGCTATCTGAGGTAGAGAATTACTAGCTGGGAAAGTAAAAAAATTGACACAGAATCGGAATTGATGCCCCTACATAACAGAGTTGGTGAAACTTCCCTTCTCAGAGGTCTTGAGGCTCCTCAGAAATGTATTTTTCATTTTGGACAGAACATTCAGGATAAATATGATCTGTTCGAGTTCCTGGTTCTCTCATCACGACTGTTTTTTAGGATTCACTGGCACCAGAAAAGGGTTTTGATAGTCCAGGGTAAGTCCTGACAAATGCAAAGCACGGTATCTATGAAAAACTAACGACTCAGAAGAGAACAACAGACCAAAAGCCAGGCCGACCTGACCCTGCAGGATAGGTAAGGCTGGTCTGGAAACATGGGTAGAGGGGAAGTGCCCATCTCCTGCTAGAAGACCTAGAGAAGACCCCTTCCGGAGAGACCACCAGGAGAGGAGAGCAGTAGGTGCTGATGATGAAGAATATTTTAATCAGCAGAGAAGGTCAAAATGACAAAGTTCCACGATCAGAGTAAACATATGGGATTTAAAAATAAAAAATAGGAAAAAAAAAGATTTTTTTGAAAGGACTTTTTTTAAAGGAATTTAATCAAAAGTCCTTTTAAAGAGACAGTTGGCTGTTTAAACCAATAGTACAACTCATTGAGAGAATCGCTGCTTTATTTATTGGGGTCGAAA
This sequence comes from Mustela nivalis, assembly GCF_964662115.1. Lineage (NCBI taxonomy): Eukaryota > Metazoa > Chordata > Mammalia > Carnivora > Mustelidae > Mustela > Mustela nivalis. Next base: position 3,226 of record NW_028135002.1, read on the forward strand.
GGACCTGGAATGTAGAAAGACCCATTCTGCAGAGGAAAAAATAAAATCACTAACAGGCCTCATGCCTTGCACAGCCAGTGGCTAGAATCCCTGCCTCATGAGACCCTGTGCTAGAAGGCCGCTAGAACCATCTCAACTATGTTAGTTTATCTTGGAAGCCAACAAGTGTTGGCCCACTTAAGCACACAGTAACAATCAGTCACGTTATGTTATAATGATTGTCGATATCTTTAAAAGCCTTGTCAAGTTCCTTTTTGAGTAAACCTCACCCCACCTTTAGAGAAATTTATCTGTGGTTCACCTCTTTGAAATACCTCATTGTTGTTCCACATTTACCATAGCCCGAAAAAAAAAAAAAAAGCTTTTTATTAACAAAGTGTTCAGAAGGGGGCGCCACTGTAAACAATGAGAGTTTTCCCTGCCGGGACATTTTTGTTGCAGAAACAGCTGAAAGCAATCAGGTCAGACAGAACCAAGGGCTGGAGGGATTTTTAAAATTACAAAAACCTAACCATATCTAATCAAAACCAATGGCCAAGATTTCAAGTTTGCTACTAATGGTATGACATTCTCCTAAGACATGCGAGTGACTTGATCAATATATTTATATATTTATATTTGAAGAAGAAGGAACTATTTGATGCAGCAAATCCACGTTGGTTAAAAATTACCAGATATGGGGTCTCCTGGGTGGCTCAGTGGTTTAGGCCTCTGCCTTCGGCTCAGGTCATGATTTCAGGGTCCTGGGATGGAGCCCCACATCGGGCTCTCTGCTCAGCGGGGAGCCTGCTTTCCCCCTCTCTCTCTCTGCCTCCCTCTCTACCTACTTGTGATCTGTCTGTCAAATGGGTAAATAAGATCTTTAAAAAAAGAATTACTAGGTGTGAAATACATCGAGGGTATGGGAAGGAAATGATTTCACCTGATCTGATTAGGAAGTGGTTGAAGCCTGAATTAAAGTGCTATAAAAAAAAAAAAAGTAAAGACCTGGGAAATATATGGGGAAAAATTCCCTAGAAAAACAGCAATAATAACTGGCTGCTCTTTATTGATCCAGATCCTGCGGTAGGCAAAGAAGAGCTGGTTTTAGCCAGAGCATGATCTCCAATTGTCTTCGTGATCTGGCATTTCCTGCAAGCCAGGCATGGGGCTCTGCACTAGAGCTGCAAATGCTGGGGGACCTCACTGTCCCTTTTATCTTCTACAGGGGACAATGGGCATGTCCATGGTGCAATGTGACAGGCTTTACCACAGGGAGATAAAAGACTGCCAAGGGTAGGTTGGACCTGGGAAAAGCCACTTAGGAACAGATTTTCAGGGGAGGTGATAGACAATGGCAAAGTGAAGAATGAGGATGAGTGTGTCAAGTTTCAAAGTGCCAGGAGGCAGCACAGTGCATTCGGGAAACTACAGCAAGTTCATGACAACCGACAGCTGATCTGGCAGCATCACCTGGGGATGGAGGCTGAGATCTGGGGTTAACACTGGGGTGAGATGGTTTGTATACTATGCCGAGGAAGTGAGGTACTACACTGTGGCGGCAGAGGGTGTTACCGGAGGATTTCAAATATCAGAATCGTAACCATAATAGAGTATTTAATTGCATCCTAGCTTTTATCAAGGGTAAGATGCAATATAGTTTATGTACGACTAAGAAAGAGAAATGCTGTCAGTTAAACTAGGATATGTCATCAAGTGCAAGGTGAGTTCCACTTTAAGAGATATTAACATGGGGGTGGAGGACAAATCTTAGAACAAGTAAACTGTGGTACTAAAATAATTAAGAATGTTTGAACACTTGGATCAACAACAAAAGTGATTATTGCTTCCCATGTGTCCCAAACTCTATTAAGTCTTAGAACAAGAGACGTTCTCATCTTGATGCCCCGCAGCTGTTAGACCCAAGGTAGAGAGGGCAGTAGCCAACGACCAGCAGGCCCCAAGTGCCATGTGCAGACTGTAAGAGCAACTGCCTTTGAGAGAGGAAACGGTAGAGAGTGGGCTATCTGAGGTAGAGAATTACTAGCTGGGAAAGTAAAAAAATTGACACAGAATCGGAATTGATGCCCCTACATAACAGAGTTGGTGAAACTTCCCTTCTCAGAGGTCTTGAGGCTCCTCAGAAATGTATTTTTCATTTTGGACAGAACATTCAGGATAAATATGATCTGTTCGAGTTCCTGGTTCTCTCATCACGACTGTTTTTTAGGATTCACTGGCACCAGAAAAGGGTTTTGATAGTCCAGGGTAAGTCCTGACAAATGCAAAGCACGGTATCTATGAAAAACTAACGACTCAGAAGAGAACAACAGACCAAAAGCCAGGCCGACCTGACCCTGCAGGATAGGTAAGGCTGGTCTGGAAACATGGGTAGAGGGGAAGTGCCCATCTCCTGCTAGAAGACCTAGAGAAGACCCCTTCCGGAGAGACCACCAGGAGAGGAGAGCAGTAGGTGCTGATGATGAAGAATATTTTAATCAGCAGAGAAGGTCAAAATGACAAAGTTCCACGATCAGAGTAAACATATGGGATTTAAAAATAAAAAATAGGAAAAAAAAAGATTTTTTTGAAAGGACTTTTTTTAAAGGAATTTAATCAAAAGTCCTTTTAAAGAGACAGTTGGCTGTTTAAACCAATAGTACAACTCATTGAGAGAATCGCTGCTTTATTTATTGGGGTCGAAAGGACCTGGAATGTAGAAAGACCCATTCTGCAGAGGAAAAAATAAAATCACTAACAGGCCTCATGCCTTGCACAGCCAGTGGCTAGAATCCCTGCCTCATGAGACCCTGTGCTAGAAGGCCGCTAGAACCATCTCAACTATGTTAGTTTATCTTGGAAGCCAACAAGTGTTGGCCCACTTAAGCACACAGTAACAATCAGTCACGTTATGTTATAATGATTGTCGATATCTTTAAAAGCCTTGTCAAGTTCCTTTTTGAGTAAACCTCACCCCACCTTTAGAGAAATTTATCTGTGGTTCACCTCTTTGAAATACCTCATTGTTGTTCCACATTTACCATAGCCCGAAAAAAAAAAAAAAAAAAAAAAGCTTTTTATTAACAAAGTGTTCAGAAGGGGGCGCCACTGTAAACAATGAGAGTTTTCCCTGCCGGGACATTTTTGTTGCAGAAACAGCTGAAAGCAATCAGGTCAGACAGAACCAAGGGCTGGAGGGATTTTTAAAATTACAAAAACCTAACCATATCTAATCAAAACCAATGGCCAAGATTTCAAGTTTGCTACTAATGGTATGACATTCTCCTAAGACATGCGAGTGACTTGATCAATATATTTATATATTTATATTTGAAGAAGAAGGAACTATTTGATGCAGCAAATCCACGTTGGTTAAAAATTACCAGATATGGGGTCTCCTGGGTGGCTCAGTGGTTTAGGCCTCTGCCTTCGGCTCAGGTCATGATTTCAGGGTCCTGGGATGGAGCCCCACATCGGGCTCTCTGCTCAGCGGGGAGCCTGCTTTCCCCCTCTCTCTCTGCCTCCCTCTCTACCTACTTGTGATCTGTCTGTCAAATGGGTAAATAAGATCTTTAAAAAAAGAATTACTAGGTGTGAAATACATCGAGGGTATGGGAAGGAAATGATTTCACCTGATCTGATTAGGAAGTGGTTGAAGCCTGAATTAAAGTGCTATAAAAAAAAAAAAAAGTAAAGACCTGGGAAATATATGGGGAAAAATTCCCTAGAAAAACAGCAATAATAACTGGCTGCTCTTTATTGATCCAGATCCTGCGGTAGGCAAAGAAGAGCTGGTTTTAGCCAGAGCATGATCTCCAATTGTCTTCGTGATCTGGCATTTCCTGCAAGCCAGGCATGGGGCTCTGCACTAGAGCTGCAAATGCTGGGGGACCTCACTGTCCCTTTTATCTTCTACAGGGGACAATGGGCATGTCCATGGTGCAATGTGACAGGCTTTACCACAGGGAGATAAAAGACTGCCAAGGGTAGGTTGGACCTGGGAAAAGCCACTTAGGAACAGATTTTCAGGGGAGGTGATAGACAATGGCAAAGTGAAGAATGAGGATGAGTGTGTCAAGTTTCAAAGTGCCAGGAGGCAGCACAGTGCATTCGGGAAACTACAGCAAGTTCATGACAACCGACAGCTGATCTGGCAGCATCACCTGGGGATGGAGGCTGAGATCTGGGGTTAACACTGGGGTGAGATGGTTTGTATACTATGCCGAGGAAGTGAGGTACTACACTGTGGCGGCAGAGGGTGTTACCGGAGGATTTCAAATATCAGAATCGTAACCATAATAGAGTATTTAATTGCATCCTAGCTTTTATCAAGGGTAAGATGCAATATAGTTTATGTACGACTAAGAAAGAGAAATGCTGTCAGTTAAACTAGGATATGTCATCAAGTGCAAGGTGAGTTCCACTTTAAGAGATATTAACATGGGGGTGGAGGACAAATCTTAGAACAAGTAAACTGTGGTACTAAAATAATTAAGAATGTTTGAACACTTGGATCAACAACAAAAGTGATTATTGCTTCCCATGTGTCCCAAACTCTATTAAGTCTTAGAACAAGAGACGTTCTCATCTTGATGCCCCGCAGCTGTTAGACCCAAGGTAGAGAGGGCAGTAGCCAACGACCAGCAGGCCCCAAGTGCCATGTGCAGACTGTAAGAGCAACTGCCTTTGAGAGAGGAAACGGTAGAGAGTGGGCTATCTGAGGTAGAGAATTACTAGCTGGGAAAGTAAAAAAATTGACACAGAATCGGAATTGATGCCCCTACATAACAGAGTTGGTGAAACTTCCCTTCTCAGAGGTCTTGAGGCTCCTCAGAAATGTATTTTTCATTTTGGACAGAACATTCAGGATAAATATGATCTGTTCGAGTTCCTGGTTCTCTCATCACGACTGTTTTTTAGGATTCACTGGCACCAGAAAAGGGTTTTGATAGTCCAGGGTAAGTCCTGACAAATGCAAAGCACGGTATCTATGAAAAACTAACGACTCAGAAGAGAACAACAGACCAAAAGCCAGGCCGACCTGACCCTGCAGGATAGGTAAGGCTGGTCTGGAAACATGGGTAGAGGGGAAGTGCCCATCTCCTGCTAGAAGACCTAGAGAAGACCCCTTCCGGAGAGACCACCAGGAGAGGAGAGCAGTAGGTGCTGATGATGAAGAATATTTTAATCAGCAGAGAAGGTCAAAATGACAAAGTTCCACGATCAGAGTAAACATATGGGATTTAAAAATAAAAAATAGGAAAAAAAAAGATTTTTTTGAAAGGACTTTTTTTAAAGGAATTTAATCAAAAGTCCTTTTAAAGAGACAGTTGGCTGTTTAAACCAATAGTACAACTCATTGAGAGAATCGCTGCTTTATTTATTGGGGTCGAAAGGACCTGGAATGTAGAAAGACCCATTCTGCAGAGGAAAAAATAAAATCACTAACAGGCCTCATGCCTTGCACAGCCAGTGGCTAGAATCCCTGCCTCATGAGACCCTGTGCTAGAAGGCCGCTAGAACCATCTCAACTATGTTAGTTTATCTTGGAAGCCAACAAGTGTTGGCCCACTTAAGCACACAGTAACAATCAGTCACGTTATGTTATAATGATTGTCGATATCTTTAAAAGCCTTGTCAAGTTCCTTTTTGAGTAAACCTCACCCCACCTTTAGAGAAATTTATCTGTGGTTCACCTCTTTGAAATACCTCATTGTTGTTCCACATTTACCATAGCCCGAAAAAAAAAAAAAAAAAAAGCTTTTTATTAACAAAGTGTTCAGAAGGGGGCGCCACTGTAAACAATGAGAGTTTTCCCTGCCGGGACATTTTTGTTGCAGAAACAGCTGAAAGCAATCAGGTCAGACAGAACCAAGGGCTGGAGGGATTTTTAAAATTACAAAAACCTAACCATATCTAATCAAAACCAATGGCCAAGATTTCAAGTTTGCTACTAATGGTATGACATTCTCCTAAGACATGCGAGTGACTTGATCAATATATTTATATATTTATATTTGAAGAAGAAGGAACTATTTGATGCAGCAAATCCACGTTGGTTAAAAATTACCAGATATGGGGTCTCCTGGGTGGCTCAGTGGTTTAGGCCTCTGCCTTCGGCTCAGGTCATGATTTCAGGGTCCTGGGATGGAGCCCCACATCGGGCTCTCTGCTCAGCGGGGAGCCTGCTTTCCCCTCTCTCTCTCTGCCTCCCTCTCTACCTACTTGTGATCTGTCTGTCAAATGGGTAAATAAGATCTTTAAAAAAAGAATTACTAGGTGTGAAATACATCGAGGGTATGGGAAGGAAATGATTTCACCTGATCTGATTAGGAAGTGGTTGAAGCCTGAATTAAAGTGCTATAAAAAAAAAAAAAAGTAAAGACCTGGGAAATATATGGGGAAAAATTCCCTAGAAAAACAGCAATAATAACTGGCTGCTCTTTATTGATCCAGATCCTGCGGTAGGCAAAGAAGAGCTGGTTTTAGCCAGAGCATGATCTCCAATTGTCTTCGTGATCTGGCATTTCCTGCAAGCCAGGCATGGGGCTCTGCACTAGAGCTGCAAATGCTGGGGGACCTCACTGTCCCTTTTATCTTCTACAGGGGACAATGGGCATGTCCATGGTGCAATGTGACAGGCTTTACCACAGGGAGATAAAAGACTGCCAAGGGTAGGTTGGACCTGGGAAAAGCCACTTAGGAACAGATTTTCAGGGGAGGTGATAGACAATGGCAAAGTGAAGAATGAGGATGAGTGTGTCAAGTTTCAAAGTGCCAGGAGGCAGCACAGTGCATTCGGGAAACTACAGCAAGTTCATGACAACCGACAGCTGATCTGGCAGCATCACCTGGGGATGGAGGCTGAGATCTGGGGTTAACACTGGGGTGAGATGGTTTGTATACTATGCCGAGGAAGTGAGGTACTACACTGTGGCGGCAGAGGGTGTTACCGGAGGATTTCAAATATCAGAATCGTAACCATAATAGAGTATTTAATTGCATCCTAGCTTTTATCAAGGGTAAGATGCAATATAGTTTATGTACGACTAAGAAAGAGAAATGCTGTCAGTTAAACTAGGATATGTCATCAAGTGCAAGGTGAGTTCCACTTTAAGAGATATTAACATGGGGGTGGAGGACAAATCTTAGAACAAGTAAACTGTGGTACTAAAATAATTAAGAATGTTTGAACACTTGGATCAACAACAAAAGTGATTATTGCTTCCCATGTGTCCCAAACTCTATTAAGTCTTAGAACAAGAGACGTTCTCATCTTGATGCCCCGCAGCTGTTAGACCCAAGGTAGAGAGGGCAGTAGCCAACGACCAGCAGGCCCCAAGTGCCATGTGCAGACTGTAAGAGCAACTGCCTTTGAGAGAGGAAACGGTAGAGAGTGGGCTATCTGAGGTAGAGAATTACTAGCTGGGAAAGTAAAAAAATTGACACAGAATCGGAATTGATGCCCCTACATAACAGAGTTGGTGAAACTTCCCTTCTCAGAGGTCTTGAGGCTCCTCAGAAATGTATTTTTCATTTTGGACAGAACATTCAGGATAAATATGATCTGTTCGAGTTCCTGGTTCTCTCATCACGACTGTTTTTTAGGATTCACTGGCACCAGAAAAGGGTTTTGATAGTCCAGGGTAAGTCCTGACAAATGCAAAGCACGGTATCTATGAAAAACTAACGACTCAGAAGAGAACAACAGACCAAAAGCCAGGCCGACCTGACCCTGCAGGATAGGTAAGGCTGGTCTGGAAACATGGGTAGAGGGGAAGTGCCCATCTCCTGCTAGAAGACCTAGAGAAGACCCCTTCCGGAGAGACCACCAGGAGAGGAGAGCAGTAGGTGCTGATGATGAAGAATATTTTAATCAGCAGAGAAGGTCAAAATGACAAAGTTCCACGATCAGAGTAAACATATGGGATTTAAAAATAAAAAATAGGAAAAAAAAAGATTTTTTTGAAAGGACTTTTTTTAAAGGAATTTAATCAAAAGTCCTTTTAAAGAGACAGTTGGCTGTTTAAACCAATAGTACAACTCATTGAGAGAATCGCTGCTTTATTTATTGGGGTCGAAAGGACCTGGAATGTAGAAAGACCCATTCTGCAGAGGAAAAAATAAAATCACTAACAGGCCTCATGCCTTGCACAGCCAGTGGCTAGAATCCCTGCCTCATGAGACCCTGTGCTAGAAGGCCGCTAGAACCATCTCAACTATGTTAGTTTATCTTGGAAGCCAACAAGTGTTGGCCCACTTAAGCACACAGTAACAATCAGTCACGTTATGTTATAATGATTGTCGATATCTTTAAAAGCCTTGTCAAGTTCCTTTTTGAGTAAACCTCACCCCACCTTTAGAGAAATTTATCTGTGGTTCACCTCTTTGAAATACCTCATTGTTGTTCCACATTTACCATAGCCCGAAAAAAAAAAAAAAAAAAAGCTTTTTATTAACAAAGTGTTCAGAAGGGGGCGCCACTGTAAACAATGAGAGTTTTCCCTGCCGGGACATTTTTGTTGCAGAAACAGCTGAAAGCAATCAGGTCAGACAGAACCAAGGGCTGGAGGGATTTTTAAAATTACAAAAACCTAACCATATCTAATCAAAACCAATGGCCAAGATTTCAAGTTTGCTACTAATGGTATGACATTCTCCTAAGACATGCGAGTGACTTGATCAATATATTTATATATTTATATTTGAAGAAGAAGGAACTATTTGATGCAGCAAATCCACGTTGGTTAAAAATTACCAGATATGGGGTCTCCTGGGTGGCTCAGTGGTTTAGGCCTCTGCCTTCGGCTCAGGTCATGATTTCAGGGTCCTGGGATGGAGCCCCACATCGGGCTCTCTGCTCAGCGGGGAGCCTGCTTTCCCCCTCTCTCTCTCTGCCTCCCTCTCTACCTACTTGTGATCTGTCTGTCAAATGGGTAAATAAGATCTTTAAAAAAAGAATTACTAGGTGTGAAATACATCGAGGGTATGGGAAGGAAATGATTTCACCTGATCTGATTAGGAAGTGGTTGAAGCCTGAATTAAAGTGCTATAAAAAAAAAAAAAGTAAAGACCTGGGAAATATATGGGGAAAAATTCCCTAGAAAAACAGCAATAATAACTGGCTGCTCTTTATTGATCCAGATCCTGCGGTAGGCAAAGAAGAGCTGGTTTTAGCCAGAGCATGATCTCCAATTGTCTTCGTGATCTGGCATTTCCTGCAAGCCAGGCATGGGGCTCTGCACTAGAGCTGCAAATGCTGGGGGACCTCACTGTCCCTTTTATCTTCTACAGGGGACAATGGGCATGTCCATGGTGCAATGTGACAGGCTTTACCACAGGGAGATAAAAGACTGCCAAGGGTAGGTTGGACCTGGGAAAAGCCACTTAGGAACAGATTTTCAGGGGAGGTGATAGACAATGGCAAAGTGAAGAATGAGGATGAGTGTGTCAAGTTTCAAAGTGCCAGGAGGCAGCACAGTGCATTCGGGAAACTACAGCAAGTTCATGACAACCGACAGCTGATCTGGCAGCATCACCTGGGGATGGAGGCTGAGATCTGGGGTTAACACTGGGGTGAGATGGTTTGTATACTATGCCGAGGAAGTGAGGTACTACACTGTGGCGGCAGAGGGTGTTACCGGAGGATTTCAAATATCAGAATCGTAACCATAATAGAGTATTTAATTGCATCCTAGCTTTTATCAAGGGTAAGATGCAATATAGTTTATGTACGACTAAGAAAGAGAAATGCTGTCAGTTAAACTAGGATATGTCATCAAGTGCAAGGTGAGTTCCACTTTAAGAGATATTAACATGGGGGTGGAGGACAAATCTTAGAACAAGTAAACTGTGGTACTAAAATAATTAAGAATGTTTGAACACTTGGATCAACAACAAAAGTGATTATTGCTTCCCATGTGTCCCAAACTCTATTAAGTCTTAGAACAAGAGACGTTCTCATCTTGATGCCCCGCAGCTGTTAGACCCAAGGTAGAGAGGGCAGTAGCCAACGACCAGCAGGCCCCAAGTGCCATGTGCAGACTGTAAGAGCAACTGCCTTTGAGAGAGGAAACGGTAGAGAGTGGGCTATCTGAGGTAGAGAATTACTAGCTGGGAAAGTAAAAAAATTGACACAGAATCGGAATTGATGCCCCTACATAACAGAGTTGGTGAAACTTCCCTTCTCAGAGGTCTTGAGGCTCCTCAGAAATGTATTTTTCATTTTGGACAGAACATTCAGGATAAATATGATCTGTTCGAGTTCCTGGTTCTCTCATCACGACTGTTTTTTAGGATTCACTGGCACCAGAAAAGGGTTTTGATAGTCCAGGGTAAGTCCTGACAAATGCAAAGCACGGTATCTATGAAAAACTAACGACTCAGAAGAGAACAACAGACCAAAAGCCAGGCCGACCTGACCCTGCAGGATAGGTAAGGCTGGTCTGGAAACATGGGTAGAGGGGAAGTGCCCATCTCCTGCTAGAAGACCTAGAGAAGACCCCTTCCGGAGAGACCACCAGGAGAGGAGAGCAGTAGGTGCTGATGATGAAGAATATTTTAATCAGCAGAGAAGGTCAAAATGACAAAGTTCCACGATCAGAGTAAACATATGGGATTTAAAAATAAAAAATAGGAAAAAAAAAGATTTTTTTGAAAGGACTTTTTTTAAAGGAATTTAATCAAAAGTCCTTTTAAAGAGACAGTTGGCTGTTTAAACCAATAGTACAACTCATTGAGAGAATCGCTGCTTTATTTATTGGGGTCGAAAGGACCTGGAATGTAGAAAGACCCATTCTGCAGAGGAAAAAATAAAATCACTAACAGGCCTCATGCCTTGCACAGCCAGTGGCTAGAATCCCTGCCTCATGAGACCCTGTGCTAGAAGGCCGCTAGAACCATCTCAACTATGTTAGTTTATCTTGGAAGCCAACAAGTGTTGGCCCACTTAAGCACACAGTAACAATCAGTCACGTTATGTTATAATGATTGTCGATATCTTTAAAAGCCTTGTCAAGTTCCTTTTTGAGTAAACCTCACCCCACCTTTAGAGAAATTTATCTGTGGTTCACCTCTTTGAAATACCTCATTGTTGTTCCACATTTACCATAGCCCGAAAAAAAAAAAAAAAGCTTTTTATTAACAAAGTGTTCAGAAGGGGGCGCCACTGTAAACAATGAGAGTTTTCCCTGCCGGGACATTTTTGTTGCAGAAACAGCTGAAAGCAATCAGGTCAGACAGAACCAAGGGCTGGAGGGATTTTTAAAATTACAAAAACCTAACCATATCTAATCAAAACCAATGGCCAAGATTTCAAGTTTGCTACTAATGGTATGACATTCTCCTAAGACATGCGAGTGACTTGATCAATATATTTATATATTTATATTTGAAGAAGAAGGAACTATTTGATGCAGCAAATCCACGTTGGTTAAAAATTACCAGATATGGGGTCTCCTGGGTGGCTCAGTGGTTTAGGCCTCTGCCTTCGGCTCAGGTCATGATTTCAGGGTCCTGGGATGGAGCCCCACATCGGGCTCTCTGCTCAGCGGGGAGCCTGCTTTCCCCCTCTCTCTCTGCCTCCCTCTCTACCTACTTGTGATCTGTCTGTCAAATGGGTAAATAAGATCTTTAAAAAAAGAATTACTAGGTGTGAAATACATCGAGGGTATGGGAAGGAAATGATTTCACCTGATCTGATTAGGAAGTGGTTGAAGCCTGAATTAAAGTGCTATAAAAAAAAAAAAAGTAAAGACCTGGGAAATATATGGGGAAAAATTCCCTAGAAAAACAGCAATAATAACTGGCTGCTCTTTATTGATCCAGATCCTGCGGTAGGCAAAGAAGAGCTGGTTTTAGCCAGAGCATGATCTCCAATTGTCTTCGTGATCTGGCATTTCCTGCAAGCCAGGCATGGGGCTCTGCACTAGAGCTGCAAATGCTGGGGGACCTCACTGTCCCTTTTATCTTCTACAGGGGACAATGGGCATGTCCATGGTGCAATGTGACAGGCTTTACCACAGGGAGATAAAAGACTGCCAAGGGTAGGTTGGACCTGGGAAAAGCCACTTAGGAACAGATTTTCAGGGGAGGTGATAGACAATGGCAAAGTGAAGAATGAGGATGAGTGTGTCAAGTTTCAAAGTGCCAGGAGGCAGCACAGTGCATTCGGGAAACTACAGCAAGTTCATGACAACCGACAGCTGATCTGGCAGCATCACCTGGGGATGGAGGCTGAGATCTGGGGTTAACACTGGGGTGAGATGGTTTGTATACTATGCCGAGGAAGTGAGGTACTACACTGTGGCGGCAGAGGGTGTTACCGGAGGATTTCAAATATCAGAATCGTAACCATAATAGAGTATTTAATTGCATCCTAGCTTTTATCAAGGGTAAGATGCAATATAGTTTATGTACGACTAAGAAAGAGAAATGCTGTCAGTTAAACTAGGATATGTCATCAAGTGCAAGGTGAGTTCCACTTTAAGAGATATTAACATGGGGGTGGAGGACAAATCTTAGAACAAGTAAACTGTGGTACTAAAATAATTAAGAATGTTTGAACACTTGGATCAACAACAAAAGTGATTATTGCTTCCCATGTGTCCCAAACTCTATTAAGTCTTAGAACAAGAGACGTTCTCATCTTGATGCCCCGCAGCTGTTAGACCCAAGGTAGAGAGGGCAGTAGCCAATGACCAGCAGGCCCCAAGTGCCATGTGCAGACTGTAAGAGCAACTGCCTTTGAGAGAGGAAACGGTAGAGAGTGGGCTATCTGAGGTAGAGAATTACTAGCTGGGAAAGTAAAAAAATTGACACAGAATCGGAATTGATGCCCCTACATAACAGAGTTGGTGAAACTTCCCTTCTCAGAGGTCTTGAGGCTCCTCAGAAATGTATTTTTCATTTTGGACAGAACATTCAGGATAAATATGATCTGTTCGAGTTCCTGGTTCTCTCATCACGACTGTTTTTTAGGATTCACTGGCACCAGAAAAGGGTTTTGATAGTCCAGGGTAAGTCCTGACAAATGCAAAGCACGGTATCTATGAAAAACTAACGACTCAGAAGAGAACAACAGACCAAAAGCCAGGCCGACCTGACCCTGCAGGATAGGTAAGGCTGGTCTGGAAACATGGGTAGAGGGGAAGTGCCCATCTCCTGCTAGAAGACCTAGAGAAGACCCCTTCCGGAGAGACCACCAGGAGAGGAGAGCAGTAGGTGCTGATGATGAAGAATATTTTAATCAGCAGAGAAGGTCAAAATGACAAAGTTCCACGATCAGAGTAAACATATGGGATTTAAAAATAAAAAATAGGAAAAAAAAAGATTTTTTTGAAAGGACTTTTTTTAAAGGAATTTAATCAAAAGTCCTTTTAAAGAGACAGTTGGCTGTTTAAACCAATAGTACAACTCATTGAGAGAATCGCTGCTTTATTTATTGGGGTCGAAAGGACCTGGAATGTAGAAAGACCCATTCTGCAGAGGAAAAAATAAAATCACTAACAGGCCTCATGCCTTGCACAGCCAGTGGCTAGAATCCCTGCCTCATGAGACCCTGTGCTAGAAGGCTGCTAGAACCATCTCAACTATGTTAGTTTATCTTGGAAGCCAACAAGTGTTGGCCCACTTAAGCACACAGTAACAATCAGTCACGTTATGTTATAATGATTGTCGATATCTTTAAAAGCCTTGTCAAGTTCCTTTTTGAGTAAACCTCACCCCACCTTTAGAGAAATTTATCTGTGGTTCACCTCTTTGAAATACCTCATTGTTGTTCCACATTTACCATAGCCCGAAAAAAAAAAAAAAAGCTTTTTATTAACAAAGTGTTCAGAAGGGGGCGCCACTGTAAACAATGAGAGTTTTCCCTGCCGGGACATTTTTGTTGCAGAAACAGCTGAAAGCAATCAGGTCAGACAGAACCAAGGGCTGGAGGGATTTTTAAAATTACAAAAACCTAACCATATCTAATCAAAACCAATGGCCAAGATTTCAAGTTTGCTACTAATGGTATGACATTCTCCTAAGACATGCGAGTGACTTGATCAATATATTTATATATTTATATTTGAAGAAGAAGGAACTATTTGATGCAGCAAATCCACGTTGGTTAAAAATTACCAGATATGGGGTCTCCTGGGTGGCTCAGTGGTTTAGGCCTCTGCCTTCGGCTCAGGTCATGATTTCAGGGTCCTGGGATGGAGCCCCACATCGGGCTCTCTGCTCAGCGGGGAGCCTGCTTTCCCCCTCTCTCTCTGCCTCCCTCTCTACCTACTTGTGATCTGTCTGTCAAATGGGTAAATAAGATCTTTAAAAAAAGAATTACTAGGTGTGAAATACATCGAGGGTATGGGAAGGAAATGATTTCACCTGATCTGATTAGGAAGTGGTTGAAGCCTGAATTAAAGTGCTATAAAAAAAAAAAAAAAAAAGTAAAGACCTGGGAAATATATGGGGAAAAATTCCCTAGAAAAACAGCAATAATAACTGGCTGCTCTTTATTGATCCAGATCCTGCGGTAGGCAAAGAAGAGCTGGTTTTAGCCAGAGCATGATCTCCAATTGTCTTCGTGATCTGGCATTTCCTGCAAGCCAGGCATGGGGCTCTGCACTAGAGCTGCAAATGCTGGGGGACCTCACTGTCCCTTTTATCTTCTACAGGGGACAATGGGCATGTCCATGGTGCAATGTGACAGGCTTTACCACAGGGAGATAAAAGACTGCCAAGGGTAGGTTGGACCTGGGAAAAGCCACTTAGGAACAGATTTTCAGGGGAGGTGATAGACAATGGCAAAGTGAAGAATGAGGATGAGTGTGTCAAGTTTCAAAGTGCCAGGAGGCAGCACAGTGCATTCGGGAAACTACAGCAAGTTCATGACAACCGACAGCTGATCTGGCAGCATCACCTGGGGATGGAGGCTGAGATCTGGGGTTAACACTGGGGTGAGATGGTTTGTATACTATGCCGAGGAAGTGAGGTACTACACTGTGGCGGCAGAGGGTGTTACCGGAGGATTTCAAATATCAGAATCGTAACCATAATAGAGTATTTAATTGCATCCTAGCTTTTATCAAGGGTAAGATGCAATATAGTTTATGTACGACTAAGAAAGAGAAATGCTGTCAGTTAAACTAGGATATGTCATCAAGTGCAAGGTGAGTTCCACTTTAAGAGATATTAACATGGGGGTGGAGGACAAATCTTAGAACAAGTAAACTGTGGTACTAAAATAATTAAGAATGTTTGAACACTTGGATCAACAACAAAAGTGATTATTGCTTCCCATGTGTCCCAAACTCTATTAAGTCTTAGAACAAGAGACGTTCTCATCTTGATGCCCCGCAGCTGTTAGACCCAAGGTAGAGAGGGCAGTAGCCAACGACCAGCAGGCCCCAAGTGCCATGTGCAGACTGTAAGAGCAACTGCCTTTGAGAGAGGAAACGGTAGAGAGTGGGCTATCTGAGGTAGAGAATTACTAGCTGGGAAAGTAAAAAAATTGACACAGAATCGGAATTGATGCCCCTACATAACAGAGTTGGTGAAACTTCCCTTCTCAGAGGTCTTGAGGCTCCTCAGAAATGTATTTTTCATTTTGGACAGAACATTCAGGATAAATATGATCTGTTCGAGTTCCTGGTTCTCTCATCACGACTGTATTTTAGGATTCACTGGCACCAGAAAAGGGTTTTGATAGTCCAGGGTAAGTCCTGACAAATGCAAAGCACGGTATCTATGAAAAACTAACGACTCAGAAGAGAACAACAGACCAAAAGCCAGGCCGACCTGACCCTGCAGGATAGGTAAGGCTGGTCTGGAAACATGGGTAGAGGGGAAGTGCCCATCTCCTGCTAGAAGACCTAGAGAAGACCCCTTCCGGAGAGACCACCAGGAGAGGAGAGCAGTAGGTGCTGATGATGAAGAATATTTTAATCAGCAGAGAAGGTCAAAATGACAAAGTTCCACGATCAGAGTAAACATATGGGATTTAAAAATAAAAAATAGGAAAAAAAAAGATTTTTTTGAAAGGACTTTTTTTAAAGGAATTTAATCAAAAGTCCTTTTAAAGAGACAGTTGGCTGTTTAAACCAATAGTACAACTCATTGAGAGAATCGCTGCTTTATTTATTGGGGTCGAAAGGACCTGGAATGTAGAAAGACCCATTCTGCAGAGGAAAAAATAAAATCACTAACAGGCCTCATGCCTTGCACAGCCAGTGGCTAGAATCCCTGCCTCATGAGACCCTGTGCTAGAAGGCCGCTAGAACCATCTCAACTATGTTAGTTTATCTTGGAAGCCAACAAGTGTTGGCCCACTTAAGCACACAGTAACAATCAGTCACGTTATGTTATAATGATTGTCGATATCTTTAAAAGCCTTGTCAAGTTCCTTTTTGAGTAAACCTCACCCCACCTTTAGAGAAATTTATCTGTGGTTCACCTCTTTGAAATACCTCATTGTTGTTCCACATTTACCATAGCCCGAAAAAAAAAAAAAAAGCTTTTTATTAACAAAGTGTTCAGAAGGGGGCGCCACTGTAAACAATGAGAGTTTTCCCTGCCGGGACATTTTTGTTGCAGAAACAGCTGAAAGCAATCAGGTCAGACAGAACCAAGGGCTGGAGGGATTTTTAAAATTACAAAAACCTAACCATATCTAATCAAAACCAATGGCCAAGATTTCAAGTTTGCTACTAATGGTATGACATTCTCCTAAGACATGCGAGTGACTTGATCAATATATTTATATATTTATATTTGAAGAAGAAGGAACTATTTGATGCAGCAAATCCACGTTGGTTAAAAATTACCAGATATGGGGTCTCCTGGGTGGCTCAGTGGTTTAGGCCTCTGCCTTCGGCTCAGGTCATGATTTCAGGGTCCTGGGATGGAGCCCCACATCGGGCTCTCTGCTCAGCGGGGAGCCTGCTTTCCCCCTCTCTCTCTCTGCCTCCCTCTCTACCTACTTGTGATCTGTCTGTCAAATGGGTAAATAAGATCTTTAAAAAAAGAATTACTAGGTGTGAAATACATCGAGGGTATGGGAAGGAAATGATTTCACCTGATCTGATTAGGAAGTGGTTGAAGCCTGAATTAAAGTGCTATAAAAAAAAAAAAAAGTAAAGACCTGGGAAATATATGGGGAAAAATTCCCTAGAAAAACAGCAATAATAACTGGCTGCTCTTTATTGATCCAGATCCTGCGGTAGGCAAAGAAGAGCTGGTTTTAGCCAGAGCATGATCTCCAATTGTCTTCGTGATCTGGCATTTCCTGCAAGCCAGGCATGGGGCTCTGCACTAGAGCTGCAAATGCTGGGGGACCTCACTGTCCCTTTTATCTTCTACAGGGGACAATGGGCATGTCCATGGTGCAATGTGACAGGCTTTACCACAGGGAGATAAAAGACTGCCAAGGGTAGGTTGGACCTGGGAAAAGCCACTTAGGAACAGATTTTCAGGGGAGGTGATAGACAATGGCAAAGTGAAGAATGAGGATGAGTGTGTCAAGTTTCAAAGTGCCAGGAGGCAGCACAGTGCATTCGGGAAACTACAGCAAGTTCATGACAACCGACAGCTGATCTGGCAGCATCACCTGGGGATGGAGGCTGAGATCTGGGGTTAACACTGGGGTGAGATGGTTTGTATACTATGCCGAGGAAGTGAGGTACTACACTGTGGCGGCAGAGGGTGTTACCGGAGGATTTCAAATATCAGAATCGTAACCATAATAGAGTATTTAATTGCATCCTAGCTTTTATCAAGGGTAAGATGCAATATAGTTTATGTACGACTAAGAAAGAGAAATGCTGTCAGTTAAACTAGGATATGTCATCAAGTGCAAGGTGAGTTCCACTTTAAGAGATATTAACATGGGGGTGGAGGACAAATCTTAGAACAAGTAAACTGTGGTACTAAAATAATTAAGAATGTTTGAACACTTGGATCAACAACAAAAGTGATTATTGCTTCCCATGTGTCCCAAACTCTATTAAGTCTTAGAACAAGAGACGTTCTCATCTTGATGCCCCGCAGCTGTTAGACCCAAGGTAGAGAGGGCAGTAGCCAACGACCAGCAGGCCCCAAGTGCCATGTGCAGACTGTAAGAGCAACTGCCTTTGAGAGAGGAAACGGTAGAGAGTGGGCTATCTGAGGTAGAGAATTACTAGCTGGGAAAGTAAAAAAATTGACACAGAATCGGAATTGATGCCCCTACATAACAGAGTTGGTGAAACTTCCCTTCTCAGAGGTCTTGAGGCTCCTCAGAAATGTATTTTTCATTTTGGACAGAACATTCAGGATAAATATGATCTGTTCGAGTTCCTGGTTCTCTCATCACGACTGTTTTTTAGGATTCACTGGCACCAGAAAAGGGTTTTGATAGTCCAGGGTAAGTCCTGACAAATGCAAAGCACGGTATCTATGAAAAACTAACGACTCAGAAGAGAACAACAGACCAAAAGCCAGGCCGACTTGACCCTGCAGGATAGGTAAGGCTGGTCTGGAAACATGGGTAGAGGGGAAGTGCCCATCTCCTGCTAGAAGACCTAGAGAAGACCCCTTCCGGAGAGACCACCAGGAGAGGAGAGCAGTAGGTGCTGATGATGAAGAATATTTTAATCAGCAGAGAAGGTCAAAATGACAAAGTTCCACGATCAGAGTAAACATATGGGATTTAAAAATAAAAAAATAGGAAAAAAAAAGATTTTTTTGAAAGGACTTTTTTTAAAGGAATTTAATCAAAAGTCCTTTTAAAGAGACAGTTGGCTGTTTAAACCAATAGTACAACTCATTGAGAGAATCGCTGCTTTATTTATTGGGGTCGAAAGGACCTGGAATGTAGAAAGACCCATTCTGCAGAGGAAAAAATAAAATCACTAACAGGCCTCATGCCTTGCACAGCCAGTGGCTAGAATCCCTGCCTCATGAGACCCTGTGCTAGAAGGCCGCTAGAACCATCTCAACTATGTTAGTTTATCTTGGAAGCCAACAAGTGTTGGCCCACTTAAGCACACAGTAACAATCAGTCACGTTATGTTATAATGATTGTCGATATCTTTAAAAGCCTTGTCAAGTTCCTTTTTGAGTAAACCTCACCCCACCTTTAGAGAAATTTATCTGTGGTTCACCTCTTTGAAATACCTCATTGTTGTTCCACATTTACCATAGCCCGAAAAAAAAAAAAAAAGCTTTTTATTAACAAAGTGTTCAGAAGGGGGCGCCACTGTAAACAATGAGAGTTTTCCCTGCCGGGACATTTTTGTTGCAGAAACAGCTGAAAGCAATCAGGTCAGACAGAACCAAGGGCTGGAGGGATTTTTAAAATTACAAAAACCTAACCATATCTAATCAAAACCAATGGCCAAGATTTCAAGTTTGCTACTAATGGTATGACATTCTCCTAAGACATGCGAGTGACTTGATCAATATATTTATATATTTATATTTGAAGAAGAAGGAACTATTTGATGCAGCAAATCCACGTTGGTTAAAAATTACCAGATATGGGGTCTCCTGGGTGGCTCAGTGGTTTAGGCCTCTGCCTTCGGCTCAGGTCATGATTTCAGGGTCCTGGGATGGAGCCCCACATCGGGCTCTCTGCTCAGCGGGGAGCCTGCTTTCCCCCTCTCTCTCTGCCTCCCTCTCTACCTACTTGTGATCTGTCTGTCAAATGGGTAAATAAGATCTTTAAAAAAAGAATTACTAGGTGTGAAATACATCGAGGGTATGGGAAGGAAATGATTTCACCTGATCTGATTAGGAAGTGGTTGAAGCCTGAATTAAAGTGCTATAAAAAAAAAAAAAAGTAAAGACCTGGGAAATATATGGGGAAAAATTCCCTAGAAAAACAGCAATAATAACTGGCTGCTCTTTATTGATCCAGATCCTGCGGTAGGCAAAGAAGAGCTGGTTTTAGCCAGAGCATGATCTCCAATTGTCTTCGTGATCTGGCATTTCCTGCAAGCCAGGCATGGGGCTCTGCACTAGAGCTGCAAATGCTGGGGGACCTCACTGTCCCTTTTATCTTCTACAGGGGACAATGGGCATGTCCATGGTGCAATGTGACAGGCTTTACCACAGGGAGATAAAAGACTGCCAAGGGTAGGTTGGACCTGGGAAGGGCCACTTAGGAACAGATTTTCAGGGGAGGTGATAGACAATGGCAAAGTGAAGAATGAGGATGAGTGTGTCAAGTTTCAAAGTGCCAGGAGGCAGCACAGTGCATTCGGGAAACTACAGCAAGTTCATGACAACCGACAGCTGATCTGGCAGCATCACCTGGGGATGGAGGCTGAGATCTGGGGTTAACACTGGGGTGAGATGGTTTGTATACTATGCCGAGGAAGTGAGGTACTACACTGTGGCGGCAGAGGGTGTTACGGGAGGATTTCAAATATCAGAATCGTAACCATAATAGAGTATTTAATTGCATCCTAGCTTTTATCAAGGGTAAGATGCAATATAGTTTATGTACGACTAAGAAAGAGAAATGCTGTCAGTTAAACTAGGATATGTCATCAAGTGCAAGGTGAGTTCCACTTTAAGAGATATTAACATGGGGGTGGAGGACAAATCTTAGAACAAGTAAACTGTGGTACTAAAATAATTAAGAATGTTTGAACACTTGGATCAACAACAAAAGTGATTATTGCTTCCCATGTGTCCCAAACTCTATTAAGTCTTAGAACAAGAGACGTTCTCATCTTGATGCCCCGCAGCTGTTAGACCCAAGGTAGAGAGGGCAGTAGCCAACGACCAGCAGGCCCCAAGTGCCATGTGCAGACTGTAAGAGCAACTGCCTTTGAGAGAGGAAACGGTAGAGAGTGGGCTATCTGAGGTAGAGAATTACTAGCTGGGAAAGTAAAAAAATTGACACAGAATCGGAATTGATGCCCCTACATAACAGAGTTGGTGAAACTTCCCTTCTCAGAGGTCTTGAGGCTCCTCAGAAATGTATTTTTCATTTTGGACAGAACATTCAGGATAAATATGATCTGTTCGAGTTCCTGGTTCTCTCATCACGACTGTTTTTTAGGATTCACTGGCACCAGAAAAGGGTCCAGGGTAAGTCCTGACAAATGCAAAGCACGGTATCTATGAAAAACTAACGACTCAGAAGAGAACAACAGACCAAAAGCCAGGCCGACCTGACCCTGCAGGATAGGTAAGGCTGGTCTGGAAACATGGGTAGAGGGGAAGTGCCCATCTCCTGCTAGAAGACCTAGAGAAGACCCCTTCCGGAGAGACCACCAGGAGAGGAGAGCAGTAGGTGCTGATGATGAAGAATATTTTAATCAGCAGAGAAGGTCAAAATGACAAAGTTCCACGATCAGAGTAAACATATGGGATTTAAAAATAAAAAATAGGAAAAAAAAAGATTTTTTTGAAAGGACTTTTTTTAAAGGAATTTAATCAAAAGTCCTTTTAAAGAGACAGTTGGCTGTTTAAACCAATAGTACAACTCATTGAGAGAATCGCTGCTTTATTTATTGGGGTCGAAAGGACCTGGAATGTAGAAAGACCCATTCTGCAGAGGAAAAAATAAAATCACTAACAGGCCTCATGCCTTGCACAGCCAGTGGCTAGAATCCCTGCCTCATGAGACCCTGTGCTAGAAGGCCGCTAGAACCATCTCAACTATGTTAGTTTATCTTGGAAGCCAACAAGTGTTGGCCCACTTAAGCACACAGTAACAATCAGTCACGTTATGTTATAATGATTGTCGATATCTTTAAAAGCCTTGTCAAGTTCCTTTTTGAGTAAACCTCACCCCACCTTTAGAGAAATTTATCTGTGGTTCACCTCTTTGAAATACCTCATTGTTGTTCCACATTTACCATAGCCCGAAAAAAAAAAAAAAAAAAAAAAAAGCTTTTTATTAACAAAGTGTTCAGAAGGGGGCGCCACTGTAAACAATGAGAGTTTTCCCTGCCGGGACATTTTTGTTGCAGAAACAGCTGAAAGCAATCAGGTCAGACAGAACCAAGGGCTGGAGGGATTTTTAAAATTACAAAAACCTAACCATATCTAATCAAAACCAATGGCCAAGATTTCAAGTTTGCTACTAATGGTATGACATTCTCCTAAGACATGCGAGTGACTTGATCAATATATTTATATATTTATATTTGAAGAAGAAGGAACTATTTGATGCAGCAAATCCACGTTGGTTAAAAATTACCAGATATGGGGTCTCCTGGGTGGCTCAGTGGTTTAGGCCTCTGCCTTCGGCTCAGGTCATGATTTCAGGGTCCTGGGATGGAGCCCCACATCGGGCTCTCTGCTCAGCGGGGAGCCTGCTTTCCCCCTCTCTCTCTCTGCCTCCCTCTCTACCTACTTGTGATCTGTCTGTCAAATGGGTAAATAAGATCTTTAAAAAAAGAATTACTAGGTGTGAAATACATCGAGGGTATGGGAAGGAAATGATTTCACCTGATCTGATTAGGAAGTGGTTGAAGCCTGAATTAAAGTGCTATAAAAAAAAAAAAAGTAAAGACCTGGGAAATATATGGGGAAAAATTCCCTAGAAAAACAGCAATAATAACTGGCTGCTCTTTATTGATCCAGATCCTGCGGTAGGCAAAGAAGAGCTGGTTTTAGCCAGAGCATGATCTCCAATTGTCTTCGTGATCTGGCATTTCCTGCAAGCCAGGCATGGGGCTCTGCACTAGAGCTGCAAATGCTGGGGGACCTCACTGTCCCTTTTATCTTCTACAGGGGACAATGGGCATGTCCATGGTGCAATGTGACAGGCTTTACCACAGGGAGATAAAAGACTGCCAAGGGTAGGTTGGACCTGGGAAAAGCCACTTAGGAACAGATTTTCAGGGGAGGTGATAGACAATGGCAAAGTGAAGAATGAGGATGAGTGTGTCAAGTTTCAAAGTGCCAGGAGGCAGCACAGTGCATTCGGGAAACTACAGCAAGTTCATGACAACCGACAGCTGATCTGGCAGCATCACCTGGGGATGGAGGCTGAGATCTGGGGTTAACACTGGGGTGAGATGGTTTGTATACTATGCCGAGGAAGTGAGGTACTACACTGTGGCGGCAGAGGGTGTTACCGGAGGATTTCAAATATCAGAATCGTAACCATAATAGAGTATTTAATTGCATCCTAGCTTTTATCAAGGGTAAGATGCAATATAGTTTATGTACGACTAAGAAAGAGAAATGCTGTCAGTTAAACTAGGATATGTCATCAAGTGCAAGGTGAGTTCCACTTTAAGAGATATTAACATGGGGGTGGAGGACAAATCTTAGAACAAGTAAACTGTGGTACTAAAATAATTAAGAATGTTTGAACACTTGGATCAACAACAAAAGTGATTATTGCTTCCCATGTGTCCCAAACTCTATTAAGTCTTAGAACAAGAGACGTTCTCATCTTGATGCCCCGCAGCTGTTAGACCCAAGGTAGAGAGGGCAGTAGCCAACGACCAGCAGGCCCCAAGTGCCATGTGCAGACTGTAAGAGCAACTGCCTTTGAGAGAGGAAACGGTAGAGAGTGGGCTATCTGAGGTAGAGAATTACTAGCTGGGAAAGTAAAAAAATTGACACAGAATCGGAATTGATGCCCCTACATAACAGAGTTGGTGAAACTTCCCTTCTCAGAGGTCTTGAGGCTCCTCAGAAATGTATTTTTCATTTTGGACAGAACATTCAGGATAAATATGATCTGTTCGAGTTCCTGGTTCTCTCATCACGACTGTTTTTTAGGATTCACTGGCACCAGAAAAGGGTCCAGGGTAAGTCCTGACAAATGCAAAGCACGGTATCTATGAAAAACTAACGACTCAGAAGAGAACAACAGACCAAAAGCCAGGCCGACCTGACCCTGCAGGATAGGTAAGGCTGGTCTGGAAACATGGGTAGAGGGGAAGTGCCCATCTCCTGCTAGAAGACCTAGAGAAGACCCCTTCCGGAGAGACCACCAGGAGAGGAGAGCAGTAGGTGCTGATGATGAAGAATATTTTAATCAGCAGAGAAGGTCAAAATGACAAAGTTCCACGATCAGAGTAAACATATGGGATTTAAAAATAAAAAATAGGAAAAAAAAAGATTTTTTTGAAAGGACTTTTTTTAAAGGAATTTAATCAAAAGTCCTTTTAAAGAGACAGTTGGCTGTTTAAACCAATAGTACAACTCATTGAGAGAATCGCTGCTTTATTTATTGGGGTCGAAAGGACCTGGAATGTAGAAAGACCCATTCTGCAGAGGAAAAAATAAAATCACTAACAGGCCTCATGCCTTGCACAGCCAGTGGCTAGAATCCCTGCCTCATGAGACCCTGTGCTAGAAGGCCGCTAGAACCATCTCAACTATGTTAGTTTATCTTGGAAGCCAACAAGTGTTGGCCCACTTAAGCACACAGTAACAATCAGTCACGTTATGTTATAATGATTGTCGATATCTTTAAAAGCCTTGTCAAGTTCCTTTTTGAGTAAACCTCACCCCACCTTTAGAGAAATTTATCTGTGGTTCACCTCTTTGAAATACCTCATTGTTGTTCCACATTTACCATAGCCCGAAAAAAAAAAAAAAAAAAAAAAAAAAAAAAAAAGCTTTTTATTAACAAAGTGTTCAGAAGGGGGCGCCACTGTAAACAATGAGAGTTTTCCCTGCCGGGACATTTTTGTTGCAGAAACAGCTGAAAGCAATCAGGTCAGACAGAACCAAGGGCTGGAGGGATTTTTAAAATTACAAAAACCTAACCATATCTAATCAAAACCAATGGCCAAGATTTCAAGTTTGCTACTAATGGTATGACATTCTCCTAAGACATGCGAGTGACTTGATCAATATATTTATATATTTATATTTGAAGAAGAAGGAACTATTTGATGCAGCAAATCCACGTTGGTTAAAAATTACCAGATATGGGGTCTCCTGGGTGGCTCAGTGGTTTAGGCCTCTGCCTTCGGCTCAGGTCATGATTTCAGGGTCCTGGGATGGAGCCCCACATCGGGCTCTCTGCTCAGCGGGGAGCCTGCTTTCCCCCTCTCTCTCTGCCTCCCTCTCTACCTACTTGTGATCTGTCTGTCAAATGGGTAAATAAGATCTTTAAAAAAAGAATTACTAGGTGTGAAATACATCGAGGGTATGGGAAGGAAATGATTTCACCTGATCTGATTAGGAAGTGGTTGAAGCCTGAATTAAAGTGCTATAAAAAAAAAAAAGTAAAGACCTGGGAAATATATGGGGAAAAATTCCCTAGAAAAACAGCAATAATAACTGGCTGCTCTTTATTGATCCAGATCCTGCGGTAGGCAAAGAAGAGCTGGTTTTAGCCAGAACATGATCTCCAATTGTCTTCGTGATCTGGCATTTCCTGCAAGCCAGGCATGGGGCTCTGCACTAGAGCTGCAAATGCTGGGGGACCTCACTGTCCCTTTTATCTTCTACAGGGGACAATGGGCATGTCCATGGTGCAATGTGACAGGCTTTACCACAGGGAGATAAAAGACTGCCAAGGGTAGGTTGGACCTGGGAAGGGCCACTTAGGAACAGATTTTCAGGGGAGGTGATAGACAATGGCAAAGTGAAGAATGAGGATGAGTGTGTCAAGTTTCAAAGTGCCAGGAGGCAGCACAGTGCATTCGGGAAACTACAGCAAGTTCATGACAACCGACAGCTGATCTGGCAGCATCACCTGGGGATGGAGGCTGAGATCTGGGGTTAACACTGGGGTGAGATGGTTTGTATACTATGCCGAGGAAGTGAGGTACTACACTGTGGCGGCAGAGGGTGTTACCGGAGGATTTCAAATATCAGAATCGTAACCATAATAGAGTATTTAATTGCATCCTAGCTTTTATCAAGGGTAAGATGCAATATAGTTTATGTACGACTAAGAAAGAGAAATGCTGTCAGTTAAACTAGGATATGTCATCAAGTGCAAGGTGAGTTCCACTTTAAGAGATATTAACATGGGGGTGGAGGACAAATCTTAGAACAAGTAAACTGTGGTACTAAAATAATTAAGAATGTTTGAACACTTGGATCAACAACAAAAGTGATTATTGCTTCCCATGTGTCCCAAACTCTATTAAGTCTTAGAACAAGAGACGTTCTCATCTTGATGCCCCGCAGCTGTTAGACCCAAGGTAGAGAGGGCAGTAGCCAACGACCAGCAGGCCCCAAGTGCCATGTGCAGACTGTAAGAGCAACTGCCTTTGAGAGAGGAAACGGTAGAGAGTGGGCTATCTGAGGTAGAGAATTACTAGCTGGGAAAGTAAAAAAATTGACACAGAATCGGAATTGATGCCCCTACATAACAGAGTTGGTGAAACTTCCCTTCTCAGAGGTCTTGAGGCTCCTCAGAAATGTATTTTTCATTTTGGACAGAACATTCAGGATAAATATGATCTGTTCGAGTTCCTGGTTCTCTCATCACGACTGTTTTTTAGGATTCACTGGCACCAGAAAAGGGTCCAGGGTAAGTCCTGACAAATGCAAAGCACGGTATCTATGAAAAACTAACGACTCAGAAGAGAACAACAGACCAAAAGCCAGGCCGACCTGACCCTGCAGGATAGGTAAGGCTGGTCTGGAAACATGGGTAGAGGGGAAGTGCCCATCTCCTGCTAGAAGACCTAGAGAAGACCCCTTCCGGAGAGACCACCAGGAGAGGAGAGCAGTAGGTGCTGATGATGAAGAATATTTTAATCAGCAGAGAAGGTCAAAATGACAAAGTTCCACGATCAGAGTAAACATATGGGATTTAAAAATAAAAAATAGGAAAAAAAAAGATTTTTTTGAAAGGACTTTTTTTAAAGGAATTTAATCAAAAGTCCTTTTAAAGAGACAGTTGGCTGTTTAAACCAATAGTACAACTCATTGAGAGAATCGCTGCTTTATTTATTGGGGTCGAAAGGACCTGGAATGTAGAAAGACCCATTCTGCAGAGGAAAAAATAAAATCACTAACAGGCCTCATGCCTTGCACAGCCAGTGGCTAGAATCCCTGCCTCATGAGACCCTGTGCTAGAAGGCCGCTAGAACCATCTCAACTATGTTAGTTTATCTTGGAAGCCAACAAGTGTTGGCCCACTTAAGCACACAGTAACAATCAGTCACGTTATGTTATAATGATTGTCGATATCTTTAAAAGCCTTGTCAAGTTCCTTTTTGAGTAAACCTCACCCCACCTTTAGAGAAATTTATCTGTGGTTCACCTCTTTGAAATACCTCATTGTTGTTCCACATTTACCATAGCCCGAAAAAAAAAAAAAAAAAAAAAAAAAGCTTTTTATTAACAAAGTGTTCAGAAGGGGGCACCACTGTAAACAATGAGAGTTTTCCCTGCCGGGACATTTTTGTTGCAGAAACAGCTGAAAGCAATCAGGTCAGACAGAACCAAGGGCTGGAGGGATTTTTAAAATTATAAAAACCTAACCATATCTAATCAAAACCAATGGCCAAGATTTCAAGTTTAGAAGATGAGTTCCAAGATCAGACAGGTTTGCAGCTTGATAACTCTCATTCTACTGTTAAATGGCAATAGGCAATTAAACAATAATAAGTCAATTCACTTGATGAAGCTGAGCACAATTTTAATACCCAAACCTGAGAGGGAGGACCGGGGAAGCTATTAACAAACCTGGCTTAGGACAGATTAGTTAACAGAAACTGAACTAATGTTAGCAAATAACAGAAGTCAGGCCTCTATCAAAGGACTATATCCTGAGACCAACTTGGATTCATTCCAGGAAAATAAAGGGAGCTCAAGACCAGAAAATCAATAAGATTTACCTCATCACTAAATTAACTGTGAAAAACTCTTAAGACCATAGCAATAAATGCATTTGATAAAAAAATAAAGGCACCTGATAAAAGGTGAGCAGCCATTCTTTATAAAAATGAAGATAAAAACAGAAGGACGTTATGCAGGAGGGATTATTAACTGGGAAGCACTAGATCAAGAGGTAGATAAAATGAGCCCATATTTGTTAAACAGTGACAGAGCCCCATGCATGCGTGGATAGAGGCGAATGAGCTCATGGATGAGCACCAGGCTGTCAACAGGTATTATAGGGACAAAGGCAGCGGTGAGGAGAGGAGAGTCTTAACAACAGGGAAGAAGGTAAAAGGAGGATTGCAGTTAAAAATTGTGCATGATACAAACACATGCAAATAAGACCGGATATTTTCCGGTATATAGTTTTTTAAAACCCTGCACACATTACTGGAACTACCAACTCTTGCTTTCAGCTCCGCAGCCCTCGCGTGCTTTCCCAGTACCAGGATGCAGGGGTAGATCCTCCGTTGGTGACATCCTATGTCATTGTACTCCTAAAGGGACAGGTGAAACAGCACAGGGTCTTGAGGTCAGAACTTAGGCATCGCTGCGCCCACCCCAGCTCCCTGCTCGCCCAGCCCCCACTCTGAAGCGGCGGGCACTTGGAGCTGTTAAGAAGCAGGGATCGGCACTTCAGAGAATAAAGCTGCTGTAAATATCCGTGTGCAGGTTTTTGTGTGGACACTAGTTTTAAGCTCTTTTGGGTAAATACAAAGGAGCACAATTACTGATCTTATAGTGAGAATGTGTTTAGTTCTGTGAGAAACTGCCAAGCTGTCTCACACAGTGTCTCCCATTTTGCATTCTGACCAAACAGTGAATGAGAGTTTGGTTGTCCCACATCCTTGTCCCATTTGGTATTACTAGTGCTTTGGATTTTTTATATTCTACGTGATATGTAATAGTACCTTGTTTAAATTTGCAATTTCTTAATGACATACAAAGTTGAGCATCTTTTCAGATCCTTTTTTTTGTTTTTGTTTTTAAAGATTCTATTTATTTATTAACAGCACAAGCATACGGAGAGGTAGCAGCAGGCAGCAGGAGAGGGAAAAAAGCAGGCTCCTCGCTGAGCCGGGAGCCCAGTGTGGATTTCAGTCCCAGGACCTGAGCTAAAGGCAGATGCTTAACTGACTGGGGTTCCCAGCCACCGCTCTTTTCACATTTTTAAATTAGGTTTGATTTCTTGTTGCTACTAAGACATCTTTATATTATATTTCTTATTTTAAGTCCTTTACCATGGCTGTGTTTTGCAGATATTTTCTCTACTCTGTGACTGGTCTTTTCATCTCTCTCTCTTTTTTTTTTTAAGATTTTATTTATTTATTTGTCAGAGAAAGAGCGAGCGAGAGTGAGCACAGGCAGACAGAGTGGAAGGCAGAGTCAGAGGGTGAAGCAGGATCCCTGCGGAGCAAGGATCCCAATGTGGGACTCGATCCCAGGACGCTGGGATCATGACCTGAACCAAAGGCAGCTGCTTAACCAACTGAGCCACCCAGTTGTCCCGTCTTTTCATTCTCTTAACAGTGTCTTTTACAGAGAAGTTTAATTTTAACAAAGTCCCTCTCATCAATTTTTTTCTTTCGTAGATCATGCTTTTGGTTTTATATCTGAAAAGTCATTGCCAAATCCAAGGATCCCTACATTTTTTCTTATGTCATCTTTAAGAAGTTTTGCATTTTACGTTTAGGTTTTGTGAAAGGTGTGAAAAGTTTGTTTTTATTCTTTTCATTTGTTTGTTTTTTCTTATCAATGTCCCATTGTTCGGTTCCATTTGTTGAAGACTGTCCTTGCCATTGAGTTGCCTTTGCCTGTGTGTGTGGATGTTGTTCTGGGCTCTCCACTCTGTTCCAAGCACCTGTCTCTTTTGCCAGGCACCTTCTGTCTTAATCACTATAGCTTTAATAGTAAGTCTTGAGATTGGGTGGTGGCAATCCTCAATTTCCTTTTTTTCCCCACTATTTAATATTTTGTTGACTACTCTGGGACTCTTGGTTTTCCAGTTTTCCATCCAAATTTTAGAGTCAACATGTTGGTATCCACAGAATAACTTCCTGGCATTTTGATTGGGATTGCATTGAGTCTGTCGATCAGTTTGGGAAGAACTGACCTCTTAACAGTATTGAGTGTTCTTACCCAAGATTGTGGACTTTCTTTCCACTTCACATCTTACCTTGCTTGTTATCTTTCATCAGAATTTTATACTTTTTCTCATATAGATCTTGTGCATATTTTGTTAGATTTGCACCTAAGTATTAATTTTTTTGGTATGCTAATGTAAATGGTCTTGTGTTTTTAACTTCAAATTCCACTTGTACATTGCTGGTATATACGAAAGCAATTGACTTTTTAAATTTTTTAATTAAAATTCAATCTCGTTAACATACAGTGTACTTTTAGTTTCATGGTTAGAATTTCGTGATTCATTGGTTGCATACAACACCCAGAGCTCATCCCAACAAGTGCCCTCCTTAATACCCCTCACGCAGTTACCCCAACTTTCCCCTCTCCAGTAACCCTCAGTTTGTTTCCTGTAGTTAAGTCTCTTCTGATTTGCCTCCCTGTCTGTTTCTATTTTTCCTTCCCTTCTCCTATATTCATCTGTTGTTTCTTAAGTTCCACATGTGACTGAAACTATATGGTATTTGTCTTCCTCTAGTTCCATCCATGTCCTTGCAAATGGCAAGATTTTGTTCTTTTTGATGGCTGAGTAATGTGTGTGTGTGTGTGTGTGTGTGTGTGTGTGTGTATGTATACCACATCTTCTTTATCCATTCATCTGTTGATGGACATCTGGGCTCTTTCAATAGTTTGACTATAAACATCTGGGTGCTTTTGCCCCTTCAAATCACTTTGTGTACTTTGGATAAACATCTAATAGGGCAATTGCTAAGTCGTTGGGTTGTTACATTTTTAACTTTTTGAGGAGCCTCCATACTGTTTTCCAGAGTTGCATTCCCACCAACAGTGTAGGAGGATTCCCCTTTCTCCACATCTTCGCCAACATCTGTTGTTTCCTGACTTGTTAATTTTAGCCATTTTGACTGATGTAAGGTGGTGTCTCATTGTGGTTTTGATTTGTATTTCCCTGATGCTGAGTGATGTGGAGCCCTTTTTCATGTGTCTGTTGGCCATTTGGATGTCTTCTTTGGTCTGTTCATGTCTTCTGTCCATTTCTTGACTGGATTTTTTTGTTTTTTGGATGTTGAGTTTGATAAATTCTTTATAAATTTTGAATACTGGCCCTTTGTCTGATACATCATTGGAAAGCAATTGACTTCTGTATTTTAACTGTGTATTGTGCAGACTTGCTATAATCACTTGACTAGTTTCAGGAGGGTGTGGGGTGTGAAGTCTTTGTATTTTCTGTAGACAGTCATGTCATCTGTGAACAAAGTTTTATTCTTTCCCAGGTTGTATACCTTTTGTTTCCTTTTCTTACTTTATTTCATTAGTTTGGCCTTCCAGTATAGTATTGAATAGTAGTAGTAGGAGGGACATCCTTGCCTTGATTACCTCTCTTCTATTTTCTCAGTATTAATATCATGTTAGCTGTGGATTTTTGGAAACATTCTTTATCAAGTTGAGGAAGTCCTCCTATTCTTAGTTTCCTGAGGGTTAATAATGAAGAGGTGTGGATTTTGTTAAATGTTTTTTTCCTCCCTTCATTGATATGATCATGTGATTTTCTTTCTGTTGATATGATGGATCACATTGATTTTCTAATGTTGAACATTTTCTAATGTTGCATACCTGGAATAAATCCTACATGACCCTGGTGTATAATTTTTTAATATAGTGTTTGCTTTTATTTGCTAATTTTTGTTGAAGATTTTTATGTCTGTGTTCATGAGAGATACTAGTTTATAGTTTCTTTTCTTGTAGTATTGGTTTTGGTGTCAGGGTAATAATGATCTCCTAGAATGATTTAGGAAGTACTCCTTCTAGTTTTACTTTCTGGAAGAGATTTTAGAGAATTGTGTAGTATTCCATAAATGTTCGGTTGAATTTACAGTGATTGGGATTGTTAGCAGTAGCCCTCCCTTCTTTCATCTGATATTAGTAATTTATGTCTTCTACCTTTTTTTCTTTGTTTGACTGGCTAAGGGTCTATCTGTTTTATTGATGTTTTCAAAGAAACAGACTTGGGGTTTATTGATTTAAAAAAAAAATTCCTGGTTTTAATTACATTGATTTCTGCTCTAATTTTTATTTTTTTTCTACTTCCTTTAGGGTTTTTTTTTTTTAATGATTTTATTCGACACAGAGAGAGTCAGTGAGAGAGGGAATACAGGCAGGAGGAATGGGAGATGGAGAAGCAGCCTCCCTAAGCAGGAAACTCTGATGCAGGGCTCTGTCCCAGGACCCTAGGACCATGTCCTGAGCCAAAGGCAGATGATTAACCAAATGAACCACCCAGGAGCCCCTCCTTACTTTAGATTTGATTTTGTTGTTGTTGCCTAAAATGGAAGCTTAGATTATTGACTTTAATCTTTTTTTTTTTCTAATATTTGCATTCAGTACTGTATTTTCCCTTTAAGCAGCATTCCACACATTTTGCTACATTGTATTTTGTTGAGACTGGTCTCCTGTCATTTAGAAGTGTGTCATTTAATCTCCATGTATTTTGGACTTCTTCAACTATCTTCTGTTACTGATTTTTAATTCCATTGCGGTCTGAGAACATATTTGGTATAATTTTTATTTTTAAAAATTTGTTGTGTTTTGTGGCCCAGAATTATTCTGTCTTGATGAGTGTTCCATATGAGCTTAAGAAGAATGTGTGTTGCACTATTACTGGGCGAAATAGTCTGTGTACATCTGTTGTACGGTAATTGATGGTGGTGTTAAGTGTGCCATGTCTGGACTGAATGTCCACATCTGTCAAATCCTTGTTGCCCTGCTGCTGGATTGGCCCATTAATGATGAAGAAGTGTTGAAGTCACCAGCTGTGATAATGGAATTGTTTATTTCTCCCTGCAGTTCTGTTAGGTTGTGTCTTACCTGTGTTGATCAGGCACACATACCTTAAGGATAATTGTGTCTTCTTGGTCAGTCGATTTCTTTATCATTATGTAATGCTGCTCTTTATGCCTGATAATTTTCCTTCTCTGAAATCTGCTTTGTCTGAAATTCATGTAGCTACGCCATTGTTCCTGTGATTAGTGTTACTTTGGATTTTTTTTAATGTATCCTAGCATTTAGCTTGTTGATATTTAAGTTGTTTCATTTTTCATCAAAATATAATTCACAAAGCATAATAGTTGCCATTTTAAAGTGTACTCTTCTCTGGTTTTTAGTATATTTACTGTGTATATGGTACATACGTCACTTCTGTCTAATTCCAGAATGCTTCCATCACCCGAAAAATAAACCTCTTACTTCCAATTCTCCCCTCCCCTTATTCCCTGGCAATCATGAATCTACTTTCTGTTTTTATGGATTTGCCTTTTCTGGAACATCTCATATCAGTGGAATTGTATAACACGTGACCTTTTGTGTCTGGCTTCCTTTAACCTGAGAGTAGAATGTTTTCAGACTTCACTCGTGTTGTAGCATGTAACAGTTTATTCCTTTTTATGGTTGTGTAAGAGGCTCTTCCAAATTTTATGTATCCATTCATCAGTTGATGGACGTTGGGTATATACTCTTTTGGCTGTTACGAGCAGCGCTGCTGTGCACATTCATGTACAGGTTGTGGCAGGAACATCTGTTGTCAGTTCTGTCGATGTCATACCCCTAGACGTAGAACTGCTGGGTAATTGTACGTGTGTAACTTCTTGAGGAGCTACCGAGCTGTTTGCTGCCTTAGCCACACTGTTTTACATTCTCACCGACAATACAGAAGGGTTCCAGCTTCTCCGCCTTCTTGCCAGCACTTTTCTTCTTCTTTTTTTTTCTTTTTCTTTTTCTTATTTTACCATAGTTGTCCTAGTGGGTGTGATGTGGCATCTGCATGTGCTTTTGATTCGCATTTCCCCAATGACTAAGGATGTCGAACATCCCGACATGTGCTCTTGACCATCTGTGTATCATCTTTGGAGAAATGTCTATTCAAAAGTCTTTGGCTTGTTTTTAAATTAGGTTATTTGTTTTTTTGTTGTTGAGTTCTAAGAGTATATTTGCATATTCTGGTTATTAGATCCTTGTCAGACAAATGATTTGCAGATACTCTCTCCCATTCTGTGGGTTGTCTTTTCACGTTCTCCGTAGTGTCCTTTGACACACGAAAGTTTTTATTTTGATCAAGTTCAGCTTATCTAATATTTCTTATTGCTTTGTGTATCATGTCTAAGAAAGCTTTTCCTGATCCAAAGTCATACAGATTTTCACCTGTTTTCTCTGAGTGTTACAGTTTTGACTCTTACATTTAAATCTTTGTTCCCCTTTGAGTTATATTTTTGTGTATGTGTGACGTTGCTGTTCCAAGTTCATTCTTTTGCATGTAGATATTCACTTGTCCCAGTAGTAGGCACTCAAAAAGACTGTTTCCCCCCCCCCCCATTAAATGGTCTTGGCATCCTTGTGAAAAATCAGTTGACCATAAATGTATGGGTTGTAAATACTTTCTTTTTGAATACTTGGGGAATCTACACTATAAAGTAAAACCATTCCTAAAGTAGTAAAACCATTCTTGGTTAAGTGAAATGGGTCTCTATTATGGCACTGTGAGTTTGGGTTTGCTTTTCACAGCAAACGCTGCCTAACCCAGTATTCACAGATGTTCCGAGTTATTTAGTCATGTGTTATGCAACTTTTGTTTATCTGAGAACAAATGCATAAATGGTAAGTTGAGTACTAATATTACCTAATAGCATTTGTTCACTGAGGCTAAGTTATATGATTTATTTATTTATTTACTTATTTAAGATTTTATTTGAGAGTGAGAGAGTGCAGGAGCAGGAGGAAGGGACAGAGGGAGAAGCAGGCTCCTTGCTCAGCAGAGCGCCTGATGTGGAACTCAAACCCAAGAGACTGGGATCATGACCTGAGCCAAAGGCAGATGCTTAACCACATAGGCACCCCAGTTATACAATTTAGAATGCCATCATGAAGTTCAAGAACTTCAACAATGTGTAACTGAGGCAGGGAAAGTGATCGACCTAAAGGTATACAGTTGATGCGTAGGATGGCCAGGATTATGAACCAAGACCCCCTCCCGTGATGTACTACATAACTATGATGTAAGGTCTGAAATTGTCTCAGGAGAGAAAGGTCCAGGCTAATTTGGTCACCAGTGTAAGGAGCAGGTGGCTTTCTGTAGATGACTGTGAAATTACGGTTTGGTATGAAGTCCTTCTCTCCGACACTAGCAGGGTCAGTCTTTGGTTGATTAACTAAAAAAGTCAGTTTAAACAAGTACTCTTAGGGAATGGTACATACAGTTTTTAGCATTTTATTTGGAAAAAATATATGTACATTTATTCTCCATTGAAACAGTGCCAGGTCTTTTCTCTGGAAACTGGCTGCAGATTAGATTTCTGAGTTATCACAGCACTTGGGTCGCTCAATAGGTTAGGCATCTACCTTCGGTTCAGGTCATGACCTCGGGGTCCTGGGATGGAGTCCCACATTGGGCCCCCTGTTCAGCAGGGAATCTCCTCCCATTGCCCCTTTCCCTGCTCATACTGTCTGTCTGTGTCTCAAATAAATAAAAAGAATCTTTAAAAAAAGTTTTCTATGTTGTCTTTTTTTGCATTCAGTTTCAGTTTCTTTAACTGAATTGAGTGAGAATCCTGTGATCACTCCCTCCCTGCCTGGTACTTGGTCATCTCACCCATACCTAACTTAGCAAAAATTTTCTTATTGATTTCTTTGTATCAAATCTTTCCAAAGTAGCTGTGTTAGTTTTCAAAAGAACAGTGATTTTTTTGCAGTCATATTTTGTTGGTTTACATAGTGTTTAATGAAAAGTAAGTGTAGGTGTCCTTAACTAGTTTGGGAATCATCACATTTGATTCTTTTTTTTTTTAAGATTTATTTATTTGACAGAGAGAAATCACAAGTAGACAGAGAGGCAGCCAGAGAGAGAGAGAGAGAGGGAAGCAAGCTCCCTGCCAAGCAGAGAGCTCGATGCGGGACCCGATCCCAGGACCCTGAGATCATGACCTGAGCCAAAGGCAGCGGCTTAATCCACTGAGCCACCCAGGCGCCCCATCACATCTGATTCTTGCTGACTAAACAGGTCATGGAGTAGCAGAGTCACAGGGGAATTAGATAGTAATTTATTGCCTCTAAGCATATAAGCCTACCGGGGTATCACAGTATTGTAGAGGGGAAACACAGGATAGCTAATCCTGTGAGACCAATACTTGGAAATAGGTTATGAAAGATTTGGAACATCTGTTCAATGGGACACTCAGCATGCACATAAAATATTAATAGAAATGTATGTGTTTTATGTAAAGACATTCAAGTTATATTTTTAGATGGGAAATTTTTTTAATAGAATGGGTTTTTATTTTTTATTTTTTTATTCTTTTTTTAAGATTTTATTTATTTATTTGACAGAGAGAGAGAGAGGTCACAAGGAGGCAGAGAGACAGGCAGAGAGAGGGGGGAAAGTAGGCTCCGGCTGAGCAGAGAGCCTGATGTGAGGCTTGATCTCAGGACTCTGAGATATGACCTGAGCCGAAGGCAGAGGCTTAACCCACTGAGCCACCCAGGTGCCCCTAGATGGGAAATAGTTTAGAAGAGCATGAATATTTGTGTGTGTGTGTGTGTGTGTGTGTACACACATATGTGTGTGTACACACATACATAGATAAGGTCTGGGGTTTCCATTCAAGATGGTGGCATGGGAGGATCTTGATCTCATCTCTTCTATGAAATACACACTGAATCTATAGCTCCATATGGAAAAATTTCCTGTGGAAAAAACCCTACAACTAGCTGAGTGACTCCTACACATTAGGTGAGTAAGGAAAAAAACCTATGTTGAAGTAAGAATCAGTCTTGCCATAAACCCCACCCCTGGTACAGCGACCTGGGATTGGGAGGGTACTCAAAACCCCAGGCTTCTCCCTGAGGAGCAAAGGGTTTGAGCCCCACTTCTGGCACCCCAACTTCCAAGACGTACATCTAAGAGACAAGACCCCAAAACATCCAGCTTTGAAAGCCATCAGAGCTTGCACCCATGAGACCCACAAGGCTATAGCAAACTGAGAAACAGTTCTTAAAGCAGTCCCGCGAGTAGACTGACCCACCCTGGAACTCAGCACAGAAGCAGCAGACTGAAATGGGATTAGATTTCTGT
This sequence comes from Mustela nivalis, assembly GCF_964662115.1. Taxonomy (NCBI): domain Eukaryota; kingdom Metazoa; phylum Chordata; class Mammalia; order Carnivora; family Mustelidae; genus Mustela; species Mustela nivalis. The sequence continues at coordinate 40,259 of NW_028135002.1, forward strand.
GAAAGAGGCTCATTTGCTTATCTTAAAGCCCTGAGGGGCAGGCATCTAATTTAACGTGGATCTGGGAGCCTAGTAAGGTATTCTCCAAAGATGGAGCTGATGGGTACCATCTTTGCGCTGTCCCTCTACCTCGCTTCTGCTTTCTGGTATCTCCTGGAAAGGAGCTTGAATGCTCGTATGATGCCCCGAGGTTTGCAGTTGCTACCCAGGTATAACTCTAGATCACCTGGCTCAAGCAGCCAGCAAGATTCACACTCACGGTAGTGAGTATCACAGTATTTACAACAACCAAGACTTGGAAATAACTAAAGTGTCCACCAATGGGGTGAATGGATAAAGACAATGTGTGTGTATACGATGGAATATTAACCATAAAAAGAAGGAAGTCTTGCCATTTGCAACAACATGGATGGACCTTGAGGATATTGTGCTGAGTGAAATAAGTCAGACAGAGAAAGAGAAATACTGTATGATCTCCCTCACATGTGGAATCTAAAAAACAAAACAAAATAAAGTCATAGAGAACAGATTGGTGGTTGCCAGAGGCGAGGTTGTGGAGGAAATAGATGAAGGGGTCCAGTGGTATAAACTTCCAGTTAATAAGATAAGCCTTGGGGATGTAATGTACATCATAGTGACTGTAGTAAATAATACTGTGTATTATTGTATATTAATTTTATTATTTTTTATTAGAAATATGTATTATTAGCCCCAGGGTTACAGGTCTGTGAATTGTCAGGCTTACACACTTCCCAGCACTCACCGTAGTACATACCTTCCCCAATGTCCACAACCCCACGACCCTCTCCATACACCCCTCCCTCCAGCAACCCTCAGTTTGTTTTGTGAGATTAAGAGTCTCTTATGGTTTGTCTCCCTCCCAATCCAATATTTTTTTTTAAGATTTAATTTATTTATTGGACAGACAGAAATCACAAGTAGGCAGAGAGGCAGGCAGAGAGAGAGGAGGAAGCAGGATCCCCGTTGAGCAGAGAGCCCGATGTGGCCTCGATTCCAGGACCCTGTGATCATGACCTGAGCGGAAGGCAGAGGCTTTAACCCACTGAGCCACCCAGGTGCCCCCTCCGAATCCAATCTTGTTTCATTTTTCCTTCCCTACCCCCACACCCCCCACTTTGCCTCTCAAATTCCTCATATCAGGGAGATTGTATGATAATTGTCTTTCTCTGATTATTTCACTCAGCATACCTTCTAGTTCTATCCACGTCATTGCACATGGCAAGATTTCATTTCTTTTGATGGCTGCATAGTATAATATATATATATATATATATATATATATATATATATATTTTTTTTTTTTTTAAGATTTTATTTATTTATTTGACAGAGATCACAAGTAGGAAGAGAGGCAGGCAGAGAGAGAGGAGGAAACAGGCTCCCTGCTGAGGAGAGAACCTGATGTGGGGCTCGATCCAAGGTCCCTGGAATCATGACCTGAGCCGAAGGCAGAGGCCTTAACTCACTGAGCTACCCAGGTGCCGTATATTATTATATATTTAAAGTTGCTAAAGCTTAATAGTTCTTAGCACAAGAAAAAAATGTGTATGTTTGGTGATGGATGTCAACTAGTCTTAGGGTGATCATTTCACAACAGATAAAAATATGGAATTTTTATGTTGTACGCCTGAAACTAACATGTGTCCATTATATGTCAGTTTCTTTAAAAAGTAATTGATATTTTATTTTTTTAAAAATTATTTATTTATTAGACAGAGATCACAAGTAGGCAGAGAGGCAGGCAGAGAGAGAGACAGGGAAGCAGGCTCCCTGCTGAGCAGAAAGCCCAATGTGGGCTTGAACCCATAACCACTGAACCAGCCAGGCACCCCAAAAGTAATTTATATTTTAAAGAGAAAGAATATGGCACCTGGGTGGCTCAGTCAGTTAAGCGTCTGCCTTCGGTTGAGATCTTGATTTCAGGGTCTTGGAATGAACCCTGGCATCAGGCTCCCAGCTCAGCAGAGAGCTGGCTTCTCCCTCTGCCCCTCCTCCCACTTGTTCTCTCTGTCTCTCTCTCTCAAATAAATAAAATCTAAAAAAAAAAAAAAAGTAAAGAGACCAAAACAAAGTCTGGAAGGATGTGAATCGCTGTGTTAAAATTAAGAAGAAAAAGCTGTTTCTATTTTGAGAAGAGCCTCTTTGAAATGTATAATTAAAAGAAATAAAATGCCTTTAGAGTTAGGCAACAGGAGAGAATGGTCTTGGTGAGGGGCCCCCTTTCCCATAATCTTAGGAAGTGAGCAGACCCCCTGATGTCCTGTGTGTGTTCCCCTGCAGTAATACGGCCTCTTATTCTTTCTCTGATCTTATTTTTCTATGTAAAATGTGGTATCAGTGCAATCATTTTTTCTTTCTGGTTTGATTTTCAGGAAGATTTCAACGTCGGTCACTTTGTGTCTGACTGTAGGAAGCGTGTCCAGCTGGAGGAACTAAGAGGAGATCTGGAACTCTACTATAAACTTCTTAAAATAGCCATGGTCGAGCTCATCAACAAGGATTATGCAGATTTTGTCAACCTTTCCACAAACTTGGTAAACCTGAAATTCACAAGTCCTACACACACACACACACACACACACACACTTTCTCTCTCCTTCATATTTATTAAAAGGGCAGAGTTTTTAGAAACCTTTCAGTTGATTACCCCACCAACCCCACCAGAAACTTGAAGAAATTACCAATTTCATTAATAAAAGAACTAAACTTTTTGGAATACATTTTTTTGTTTTAGTTTTTATTCATTTAAGGTTGCTCTAGTTTGATTATGTTTCAAATTCATTAGTCAACAGTGAAAAGTAAAGGATAATAATACCCAAGGGGTTGTTTTATTAGTTGCTAAGTGATTACCCTGAAGTCTTCCTTGATTTAGACTAATTTGTAGGAGCAAATGTCCACCACTCTTACAATGTTTAATTTACTCCCAGGTATATCTGTTAGCCAGAGCTAGGTTGAGGGAACATTGGCCAATATTGATATTTAAAAAGTTTGGTTTTATAAAAATATAAGAATGATTTGCAGTGAGCTTATCAATTGTTTGTAAAAGCCGTTTAGAAATGTTGAATTTTGTTCCTTGGCAGAAAAGTCTCCTTGTTGATGCTTCATTTTGTTTTAAATCTGTTTGTCCAGAGAAGCACAGAAAGTTGCAGCTCCGTGGGAATTTCAAGAAGCATTAAAATTAATGATGCACATTTGCTTTTGGGAAATATACCACTAAGATAAATATCCCAATAGGATTAAAAACCTAGAAAATTTTACTTCTGTTTAATTTCTATTTTTCTCAAGGCTTATAATAATGTTTAAGAGAGACGTAGCCCGTCAGACTTTCACATCAGCTGGCTGAGTATCATCAATTACAGACAGAGAACTGTTCACCTTCTGTGAAAATTTTTCACATTCATTTAAAATGTCATCTAAAGGCAAATTGTTCTTAAGGAAACTTTCGTTTCTCGTGACTTCCCTTATTTTTATAGTTTCATGTATTTCAACAGATTTTTTTCATATTCTATGAACAACATTAATGGCCAAATAACACTTCTGTTGTTTAGCTAGTTATGTAGCAAAATACGGTTGTGCCAAAAAAAACAAGTTAAATCTGGTACTGCTTTGATCGTTAAATAGATACGTCACTATTACTCCTTATCGTGATGTGTTTGTGCCAACCTGGTTTTGCCTTTAGGTTGGCATGGACAAAGCCCTCAATCAACTTTCTGTGCCTTTGGGACAGTTACGAGAAGTTCTGGTAAGTCCCCAATTAATGAAAACAGTCTGCTGTGACGCCTGTTGTCCTCGTCGGCTTTTCTCTAAGAATTCTTTTCATCTGTTAGTTTGGTGGTACTGGTGGTTGTATTTTAACGGTTCATGATTATAATATTCACCTTCAGAAGAGTTGTAAATGATTTTGTTTTTGCATATGCTAAAAACCTAAAAAAACATGTTCGATTTGAAGAAGACATATTCTCAGAGTAGACAACCTTAAAATGTCAGGGGAGAGGAAGCATATTTCCAAATTCAACTTATTAATGCCACTTTGGTCATATGTAAGTGGTTTCTAACTTACGAATGACTTGTATTTTAACAGTTTGTAATCTTGTAAATATCCCCCCCCACCCCACGTAATCTACGTGTGGTTAGGTTCCTGGGCTGATCTACAAAAACTGTGTAATCCCTAATGGAACTGAAGGATAATATAAATAAAATGTAATACTTAATAAATGTTACATTTGCATGTTCTCTCAGAAAAATCTCTGTTGTGGGAATGGGACTCCCCACCTCTAAGCCATTGGGAATAGGAACTCCACCTGGGTGAACAGTGGAGGGGCAGTTGTGGCATCACTTCTTACAGAAAACTGTGCTGCCCTGTCTCCCCTCCCGCCCCCCCCCCCGTCTGTGTCTGGTGCCCTGACTTACGGCCTCTGTCCATTCTGATGCCCTGTCGTAAACTTGTCATAAACGACACCATCCTTCCTTGTGTGTCTCCTCTAGCTTGAGTGGCCTCTTGCGTCCCTCCCCTAAGACAGTGCCTGCATCCTAGAGAGAATATAAGGAGAACATAATTTAAGTGAAGACACAGTACATGGTTAGAACCAAGAAAAATGCGGAGTAATGGAAATATCAGTGCTGAGAAGCCTAAGGGAGGGGCAGGCAGGAAAGAGTTCGTGAAACAGGTAAAAATCTTGAGTTGTGCCTTGAGGTAGCCAATACTTTCCATGGTTTATGTCTCATTTGAATTTTACAAAATCTTGTTAAAGATACTTTTCCTTGGAATGGAAGGGATTTTCATGGTCCGCTGTTGGATTCCACACCAGCCGCTGTGGGGCTCTCCCACTGCCTCCTTGGTGTGCCTCTTCCTCCCGGGGCCTCATAGTGGTGTTGTTTCCCAAGCCTAGCCTTCCTTTGGCCTCCCACTCTTCTCTCGAACCCCCTTCCTGGAGGCAGATTTGCTCTACTCACACAGGCTCCCGTCCCGCCTCACCCCCTGCCATCACCGTATCCCCTCCCTTTTCCATGGCCTGTTTTTATGGCCACTTTGGTCCTGCTCAGCCACAGGCCTGACCTGCCTTTCTGGTCCCAACTCTGAAGCTGTTCTGTGAGATTCTCAGACCACTGAGGGATACGACTATATCTGTCTTCATTGCATCCCTGTAGGCTGCCACAATACTGACGTCCAGGAGGTGTTTCATAATGTTGATGGAGTGAATTAATTCACCTTCCTGTGGAATTTTTGTGATATGCCTACTTGATTCTAGTTGTTTCTGTTAACCTTTGTTTTGGCCCTAATTCCTAATTATCTCTTTATTCATTAGCTTCTGGACATGTTTCTCTACCTCTGTGCTCTGCCTTTTTCTGGTCTTCTGTTCTTCATTCTTGATTCCTGGTATTTCCATACCCACATTTCATCATCCTGCATCAGTGCTTTGACATTCTTTCGTTCTCCAAAATATGCAGAATCTAAAGACTTCATCTCAGTGAAGTTGGCCCTCCATTCCTATTTCTGCTTCTCTCCAGAAGGAAGCCTGCAGTGCACATGGCTGTGTGCCTGTCTGACCCTGCCCCTGAGTGTGTGTGCACTTACATCTGCTCCCCATCCCCTCCCCACCTCGGCAGCTGTGTACACATGGCTTTCAGAGTCCGATTCGAGCCCCGTCGCATTTCCAGACTCTCCTGTACTTTGCTTCATATTATCTGTTCTCCATTCTAAGCCCCCTCATCCCCATAACTTTCACTGTATATGTCATTCTTCTTCTGGCCATGCGACCCTGCCTTCGTGTCATTATGCCCCCAGGTCATGAGTCCCCTCAACAGTAACTGTGTCTGGTATATCATGTTTTTTTTTTCTTGTCAATATCTGCATAGTACTGGTGCACAGGTATTAATTTCTGTGGAATTGAATGAGATGTAGGAAATTGATAATGTGACAAAACAATGTCTGTAATACATTTTCTTTATTATTCTTTTAAAGAGTCTCAGGTCATCAGTCAGTGAAGGAATTCGGGCAGTAGATGAACGAATGTGTAAACAAGAGGACATAAGGAAGAAAAAGGTACCCTCCAGTAGATTTCTTATGCTGCATGCCAGTTGAAGCCCTCTCCTCTTGTCTCCGCGAACTTGTCAGCACTATTCAGCTTTTTTTCTTTTTTTTTTTAAATTTAGCTTTTTTTCAAAGCTCTCACGCATGTGCATTTTATGCATTATGTCACGTTATCTACCTGAAATAAGAAGACAGAATTTCAGAGGTACCCACACGATCTCAAGATCACCCACTTTTTCCAGAACAAGAAACAGTGATAACTGTTGTCGGTGCAGCGCTTGACAGTTAACGACTGTATAAATTGTCAGCGGCCCTGTAAAGAAAATAGGCCTATATTAGAGACTAGGGGAGAAGTGGGCTTTCCAAAGCAAACTCAGGATTCTGCCATAGGTTTGCTGTTATTTTCTGATCCTGTGTTCTTTATGTTCTGGTGTTCACTTTAATTTTTTCAATTCCCAGTAGTTAGCATGCGGTGTTGGCTTAGTTTCAGGTGTGTGAGACAGGCAACGGCTCTGTACATCTGAGGGCTCACCCCGGGAGTGTGCCCCTTAGTGCTATCTCCAGTTCCAAGTGTCCCCGATATCATTCATGATCATAACGATGTAGGGGCACAGCGGGCATTGGGAGTCTGGGCTTCTGACTCTCGCCTGCTGCTCTGTACAATGTTTTCTATGTGTATTATTAGCATATTTGTTAAAATCTCAGTGGGGAGAAGCCTGTTTGAGGGACCTTCTGTTTAATTCGCCTCTGGATCTCCTCACAGCTTTTGTCCAAAGAATGCTTGTCGTGCGCTTCCAGACAAAACAGTAAGCTTTGTGAGAGCAGGGTGTATTTCTTGCTTTATTTTCTCGTGCCCCCCCCACCCCCCGTCGGAATGAATATTGAGCTCCCAGGGGTGTTCATTATTATTATTATTTATTGAATGGATGACTTTGTATTTTTTTGTTCTTTAAGGATGAGAGTTTTCATAATGTCCCTCAACCTCTTTGATAATATTTGTAGTGTAAAAGGTCTTTAATGATTTGGTGCTTGGGCATATAGGTATATGCACATGTAAACTGAGAGGGCCAGTACAATCGGAAGCCAAAGTTAAAACATGAATAAAGGGCCATAAGAAAACAAATGGAGGGGCGCCTGGTGGCTCAGTTGGTTAAACGTCCGACTCTTGATTTTGGCTCAGGTCATGATCTCAGGATCATGAGATTGAGCCCCGCATTGAGCTCTGTGCTCAGCAGGATGTCTGCTCGAGATTCTCTCTCTCCCTCTGCCCCTCCCCTGCATGCGCACATGCAGTCTCTCTCTCTCTCAAATAAACAAATCTTTTTTAAAAAAATAGGAAAGAAATGCCCATAGAAAGATTCAGGATGGGGAAAAAAAGAAATAAGAGTATAGAATATGAGAAAGCAAAGTCTAGGGTTTTTTTTTTTTTCCTCTATAAACTTGCAATAGAATATGGAAGTATGCTTATTCTAGAACTAAGATTTGCATTCTTGAGAATTCTGTGTTTCATAGAAATATTCAAAATATAGCATGCCCTATATATTTGAAGTTAACTTTTGGTCTTATATTTTCCTGCATTTAGCATGGGAAATAAAGATGATTAAGAGTAAAGATGGTGACGTTTTTTGTTTGCTTAATTTTTATTTTTATAGATGTGTGTGTTGAGGCTTATACAAGTTATTTGATCAGTTGAAAAGATTGAAAAAATCTTAAATTCACAAAGTTCGAAAGAAACCTCTGCACTAGAAGCAAGCAGGTAAGCATTTTTTTTTTTAACTAAGTAGCACATAAATTAATACTTCACATCCAATCTAATTAGGCGGGGACAGCTTAGTTAGAATTCATTTCTGAACAAGAAGAAAATCCAGGTTTGTGGCTAGAATGTAGCTCCAGGAGAGTGGAGAGCATGAAATGGTGAAATCTATAACACGTTCCTATAAACCCTTTGGTTATAGACCACAGTTCCAACACGTCATTATGCTTGCAGTGTAAAAGTATATTTGGAATCACCTTCCCTGAGGACTAGCAAAGTCCTGTTGATCTTTAAGGCATACCTACCATTCATCTTGGTTTTTCTCCATCTCATTTTTTTTCCTAGACATGCCCAGAGTATTACCATTGATGTATTTTGCACCAGCATTATATTATTATGAAACAGTATAGGACATATCCAGTTGAAATTTACAAACAGGAAAGAAAAAACTTATGAAATAGGAAAAAGATGATGGCTCTCTTTGTTATACTGTGATTGTCTTGTTCCCTTCCTGGTGTGAATTTTCAATCAGCCAGGGTAGATGAGTGACTCAGAAAATGAGTAGTTAGGTCCTGTCAGCACTGTGAGACGCACAGTGGTGCAGTGGGTGTAGCCGGGGCTGGTCCTACACATACCAGCTGGGCTGCCTGCGTCAAGGTCGCCTGGTGCCCTGAGTGCTCTGTTGTGTGACGCTAACAGTCCCTCCCCTTGCAGGCGGAGTTAGGTTTCTAAATTTTAGGAATTAAGGTTTTAGATTTGGAAGGAACTTGAGAGACCATATGCTCCACATGTCTCATGATGGAGATTAAGAACGGACACATCCCAAAGGAAGCGATTCTCTGGTCCTAGGTCTCTGTCCCCTTTCACATCAAGGCATTCAACTAAGTGGTCAGCCTCCACTGTGCTTGTGTCTCTAGCCCGTTGCACTCGTGCTTCTGCCCCATTCGTCCACACTTAGCAGACAGTCTGCACGCGGCCCTTCTGCAGCCCGTGTGTCTCCAGCGGCTCTGCTTCACTGCGGCCCTTGGCAGCGCCTGCAGCCCCTCCAGCCCCTCCAGCCATGTCCACGTTCGGCCCCTGGAGAGCTGGCCCTCCAGTGTTCTTCCCGTCTTTGCTGTTGCTGCTGTGCTCCTCGGATAGAAACACCTCAGTGAGCTCTGTGTCTACAATCCTGTCCCTTTGCAACACTGTCCTTGATAAACAGACATTGTGCGCTTTCTTGCTCAGAATTACCTTGGAGGACTTTTTTCTCCAGAAGAGCAGCTCTGAGCTCTAGAGTCAGGAAAGCCAGAGCAGCGTCAGCGCACAGTAAATCCATCATGCTCTGCCAGGCCCAGAAATGCCGAAAAAAGGATAAATAGGAAATGCGCATGGGATCAGTCAGTAGAGGTTGGGATTAGGCTTCGGCACTGTTCGTGCCAAGCGCTTGCCTTCCCTCCACACCAGTTCTGATGCTCTGGGACGGGGCACACCATGGCAGGTCTCCAGAGATTTTGGGTTTTCTTACAGTGTGTTTCCTCACTACCTGACTGCCCATCCTCAGATGTGGGATGCCTCATAGAGCCCAGCAGGGGCTTTGGGGCCTTTGTTGTGTTTTTTTTTTCTTTCACTGTTCGACTTCCTTTTGAATGGGGTTAATGCTTTCTAATGTGGGGGGCAAGAGGGAAGTGTATCCAGTCCACTTGATGGCAGATGCACTGTGAGTGATTTCTCACCAGCTCCCGGAGCACCGAGCTTGCTCTTTCTGCCGTTGGGTAAATTTAAACTTGGAGTCCACTGCTCTGAGCAATTTCCCAGGTTGCTGCTAGGCGGTCAGTTTTAGCTGATTGAGGAGACAGCAGTAGTTGGTACTGGGGAGGTACTTGGGAGGGAGAATGAGGCAGGCAGAGAAGATGAGGGGGCTTCGGGTATGAACGGTAGGACAGGGCAAGAGAGAGGAGGTGGTTAGAGAATGGGAGAAGAAGGGCACGAATGGGAGAGCCCGAGGAACATGGAGGAATCATGCAGTTGTACCCACACTGACCTAAAATAGCTCCATCCCCTTGCCTGGGCCCTGTGGCCCGGGCCAGGCTGCGTCGGTGGCTTCTACGACCTCCCCGCTCCTCACCCCTTGCACTGGGGCCTGCTGCACAGACAGTTTGTCATGAAAATTGATGGCGTTCAGGTGCAGGTGCCTGAGCGCTGTAAGGCATGGGGGGCGGTGGGGGTAGCAGGTTTTAACTTTGGGAATTACATTTCTCTAATTATCTCTACTAGCCCTCTCTGGACTAGACAGATTTTGGAGAGAATTGCCACAGAATTTAACCAGTTACACTTTCATGCTGTTCAGAGCAAAGGCATGCCTCTTCTGGACACAGTAAGACCAGCAAGTGTTGGTTTCGATTTTCAATTTGCTGTTTGCGAATTTCCTGGATGATTTTGGTTTGACCTAGCATTGCCCCTGATAATTGCTGCTCTACAGGATTTTGAAGCTAGCTTTGAATTTTTTTTTTTTTTAGTGTCTCCTGCTTGGGACCCTGCTTCCATTATGTCACACTAGATAGATTTTGTGTAAAGACACAAGCGTAGTCTCCAAACTATGCAAGTAAAATTAATTCTGAATTTCATGTAACTTGACACATCATATGATGTAGTCAGAGTTCATTTATCCAAAGCCCTTGACTGGGTTTAAATGCACGTTTGTCAGATTTACTCCGTAGCTTAAGAGGCAAATAACTTTTTGTCATTCCGTAATTGTCTAAACTTCACTTTGATGAAGCCGACTTACTTTCAAAGAAATCATAGGGAGGGGACGCCTCAGTGGCTCAGTCAGTTAAGCCACTGCCTCTGGCTTAGGTCATGATCCCAGGGTCCTGGGATCGAGTCCCACCTTGGGCTCCTTGCTTGGCAGGAAGCCTGCTTCTCTTTCTGCCTGTGTCTCCTTGTGTGCTTGTGCTCTCTCTTGACAAATAAATAAATAAAAACCTTTAAAAAAAAAGAAAGAAAGCAATCATGGGGAGAAGAGATTCATTGTTATTCTCTAGGAAATGTTGGGATTTTAATCTTACATATATTCTGGTAGAATTAGAGGCTTGCTTTATATATATAACACATATGTATATAAATTATACACATATATTTGAGCTTTTAGAAACTGTGGTGCCTGGACCTTCTTTCCTGGTCTCTCTGTTCTTGCAGCGTATAGCCCACATTACGGCCATGCTGCAGCAGTCCCTGGGAGGCCTGCTGCTGGAAGAGCTTCAGACTTCCAATGTGGACATCATACGGCACTGCCTCCAGACTTACGCTACAATTGACAAGACACGGGATGCAGAGGCGTTAGTCGGTCAAGTACTGGTGAAACCGTACATGGATGAGGTTTGTGCTCCCATGCACCTCATTCCACAAACACAGAGCATCTAATCTGGCTTCGTTTCTTGACTGGGTGCGAGAGAGCTCAGGGCTCTTCCTTGAAGATGCTCTTAGTTCCTGCTCTTCTGGTTGTAAGAAAAGGTTGGTCCCGCTTGGTGCCCATCAGCATGGCAGGAATCAGGCATGTGCTCTGGTCTCTTACAGTGATGCCATAACTCAGGGATCATCTTAATTTAGTAGGGGTGAGGGACTTGCCTAGGAAGAAGGTACAGATCAGAACATTTTCAGGTCAATTTCCATTTCCATAAGTTATACGTTAATGAAGTTGCCGAAAAGCATGACCCCACCAAGGTGCCCATGCCCACTGGAGGAGCTGGAAGACAGCTCTGTGCGCAGGGAAAGTCTGTGAAGGGAAGCGTCTTCGCAGAATTGATGTGGCCTAAGTCTTGAAGACCATGGGGGGGGGGGGCGCCTGGGTGGCTCAGTGGGTTAAGCCGCTGCCTTCGGCTCAGGTCATGATCTCAGGGTCCTGGGATCAAGTCCCGCATCGGGCTCTCTGCTCAGCAGGGAGCCTGCTTCTCTCTCTCTCTCTCTGCCTTCCTCTCCGACTACTTGTGATTTCTCTCTGTCAAATAAATAAATAAAATCTTAAAAAAAAAAAAAAAGAAGAAGACCATGGGGGAGTTTGCCAGGCTAGGAAGGTGGGAGGGAGGGAATATTCAAAGATAAAGGGCTTTGAAGAGCGAGTTAGTGGGGTAGTACCTTAAGTCCAGAACTTGGTTACCCAGTGTTCTTGACCTTTAAGGATACAGTTAAATACAGGGAGTCAGTGTATCCTGCCTCTGAGCGGCCGGAGTATGGGCTGCACCATGTGAGGCCGCCAGCAATCAGCAGCTTCCAACTTAGAGAGCGTCAGTTTCATCTAGTTCAAGCTGACAGAAGTCATGAAGCCAGTCTCAGCGTTTGAGGGCTTTCTTCCAGTCACCTGCCAGTGCGAGTGTTCTTTCTGTCTGGTAAGTATAAAGCTACCCACGATGACTTCAGGATGAAAGGCTTCCAGTTTTAAAACGAGACAGTATCCCAGTGATAGAAGTGAAATTGAAGGATTAATTTCAGTAATCTTCTCAGCTTCATTAAGACTACTAAAAGTAAATGATCTGTCAGTTCTTTGTATGTATCCTATTATAGTTCATAGCTCTCTCTGTGGGGGTGAAAAAGATCACGTTATTCTTTGTCACTAAATGAAAATATTTTAGTTATTTAATTTATGCCCTTTTCATTGAACTGAATCTAATATGCTAAATTAGGGAAGTACTTTACGTTTCCGTGTCATTAAATGAACTGTGGCCACGTTTGTATTTTAAGTTTGTATGCTTGTCATTCACCTCCTGCAACTCAGCCTCACCAAAAAAAATTAAATACTAAAGCAAAATAAGATGTGTTTTCTTCCATCACTTTCCATCTCAGCCCTTTCCCTGTTCTGGAGACGGTAGAGGATAAGGCCAGGGTGAAGATGGTACAGAGCTGTTGTCTGCAGATACAGTATTTCGCTTTTAAGCTCAGAAGGGAAGCAGATGAGTGTGTGTGATGTTTTAGCTTCAGGCCAGTCTCTGTCCCTCAGCCTCTGTGTCCCCCAGGGTTGGAGCAGTATTCCCAAATCCCGGGACCTAGATTTTCATGCCATTGTTACTTACCTCCTATTTAGAAAGCATACTGAGTGGGGAGGAGGAAGGACGAAGTGCATTTTTAAGGTTTACACGATTCTTTTCTCTGTAGTGTATAGTTCATACTTCTCTTTTAGGTGCTTTAAAAACAAACAAAAACACAAACAAACAAACAAACAAATAAATAAAAATAAAACGCTCTTCCTTCTGCTAGGTGATTGTAGAGCAGATCGTTGAGTCTCATCCAGACGGCCTGAAGATCATGTATGCTAATAAGCTCCTGGAGTTCGTTCCTCACCACTGCCACCTTCTTCGAGAGGTCACAAGAGGAGCCATCTCAAGGTGACATAAAATGCTGTGTATGCACCTGAGCTCAGTTTAGTGACCACCTGTCACCTCCTCATGTGCCGCTGATCCCTGGCTGTCCTGTCTGACCTGGGAACGTGGGAACGTGTGCTCTTCCCTATTTGTTACCAGTGCTGTGAGGCAGGTGTCACTTGCCTGGGTTTACAGGGAAGGGAATAAAGAGTGGGGACGAATCTCAACGGTGGCATTTGTGTGACTCCAGAGCCTCTGCTTTTCTCTTGTCTATACTGTCTCCTTAACCAGGCTCAAAATCAAAATTGGTTTCCTTCCATTATTGTGATGTCATCATAGGTCTAGAAATACCAATTCATTTTAATTCAACACGTTTTATACTGATGGCAATTAAAGTCATGAACGGTTTTCCCTCCCTCTCTTATTTCATTTCCATGGCTTTCCAGTTCTGTTTCATGAATATCCCATTACCTTCCACCATCTCCGTCATCCCAGTCCAGACCTTTGTTGCCTTTTGTTCGAGGGTAGTGGGCTCTCCCCACCTGGTCCCCCAGCTCCACCTGTCCCTCTTCATTGCAGCCCTCAGGTGTCCCACCTGCCCAGAGCTCTTCAGCCTTCCTGAGTCGCTCGTGGCTTCTCATCGCCCACAGAAGAGCATCCAGTCTTCCTGGCGTAACCTGTGACCATTGGTGCTTGAGTCCTAGTGGTTCTCCGCTGTAGAACTTTCTACTGTGGAACTTTCCCCCATACCACTATGGTTCCTGGCCAGACAGGAGCACTTGACCTTCCCTAACACACCTGGTACAGAAGATCCCTGACTTCACCTTCGTTCAGTTTATGGTTTTTTGACTTTTTATAATAGTGCAGAAGTGATATGCATTTAGTTTGGATCTTTTCCCAGGCTGGCGATCTACAGTAGGGTCCTCTTTTGTAATGCTGGGCAGGGACAGCGAGCACAGCCCCCAGGCAAACCACGTGATCACGAGGGTCAGCAACCAACACACTTGAACCGTCCTGTTCTGGCTTTCAGTGCAGTGTTCAGTAAGTTACATGAGATACCAGACACTTTATTGTGAAATAGGCTTTGTGTTAGAGGATTTTGCCCAACTGTGCAATACTGTAAGTGTTCTCAAGACATTTAAGTTTGGCGGGGCTAAGCTCTGATGTTCAGTCGCTTAGGTGCTTTCCATGCATTTTCAACTAAAGAGATTTCCAGCTGAACAATGGGTTTATTAGAAGCCGAGGCCGTCATAAGCCGAGGAACATCTGTCTATACTGTGCGCCTCTGTGTTTTCCTTCATTGCTTCCTGTCTCTTATTCCTTTGTCTTTCTGTTGATCTGTCACTCCACATGAAGCTCCAGTCAAATACAACTTCTTTTTTTTTTAGGTTATTTATTTATTTACTTATTAGAGAAAGCATAAGCAGAGGGGGAGGCAAAGAGTGAAGCAGGCTCCCCACTGAGCAGGGAGCCCGATGTGGGACTCAATCCCAGGACCCTGAGATCATGACCTGAGCCACCCAGGCGCCCCCAGGCTATGGTTATTTCAAGAAAAAGTCCTATTTGTGAATTCTTCATCTAGTGAAGATGAATTAAAATCAGAAAGTCAACTCTGCCACCTTTAAAAACCCAGGAACAGAAAAAAATTCCACGAGCAGGTATAACCCTATCCACAATAAATCACTTTCAATCCAGTCCTGAAAACTAATACAGAGTAGGAAGAAAGCATTACAGAAAAATTTTGTTTTCATTAATCAAGCTGGAAAATAACGGGCCTTACATGAATGCCCTTTAGGAAGACAGTTCTTATAGTTTTATGTTGATGGAAACTCACATTACATTCGAAATGCATGTTAAAACCATGACTGTAGATTAACTACCACTTTCAGTCGTCAGAAGATGAAAAATGGTCAAGAGTCACCCAAACTGAATCCTGGTTCCTCCTGGAAAATGTGTTCCTAAATATTTTCCCCCTGAACTACTGTGCTCTTTCTGTATCTTACACAGCAGACACTGCGATGCACAAGCACATCCAGAAGGCCTTTGAGGGCTGACAGCCTGCTGGAACAATGAGGAATTCACCTGGGTTTCTGCCTTTCTGCCGGGCCCAGAAAGTTCTGGGTAACCCAGGTGACGTGTCATGAGAATACATGTGTAGCTCACACCATATGTATTATCTCCTCAGGGTAGACACCAAAATCCATGTTCGTATATGAAAATCCGAGATGCGTACAGAAATCAAGAGTGATTCTGTCATCTTGAAAGAAAAACACACTGTTGCGCTGCCACATGCCTCGTTTCTTCTTGAGTGACTGCAGGAAGTAGCGATTGCAGTCAGAAATCTCAGAAAGAAAAATTAGAGTAAGGGCAACACCTGAAGTTTATTCCTGAAAATACTTGGAGAACGACTGTGACCAATAAACCAGGGCTTAGTTCATGAGACTATGTCAATGAGCTTATACCATCCCATGTCCTGGTCAAACCCTCATGTCTGGGAGATGGAGGGACGTCTTCATCTTCCAGAGCTACTCTTAGGGAAAAAGGTGGAGACCATACTGACTGAGTCCCTATTTCAGCAGGAGAGCCAAAAACACTTTGCCCCTCCATAATCCCAAATGAAAATAAACATCTCGGGGCGCCTGGGTGGTTTAAGCTTCTGCCTTTGGCTGGGATCAAGCCCCACGTCGGGCTCTTTGCTCAGCAGGGAGCCCACTTCCCTCCTTCTCTCTCTGCCTGCCTCTCTGCCTACTTGTGATCTCTGTCTGTCAAATAAATAAAATAAATAAAATCTTTAAAAAAGAAAAGAAAAGAAACATCTCATTTTACTAGTGTGCAGCAGTGACTATGCAGGAGAAATTATTATTATTTTATTATTAGATGATATATTATTATTATTATTATTATTGTACTCAATTGTTAACCTTTTGAATTCGGACACCTAAAATTTTTAATAAAATATAAAGGCCTTTTTTTTTTAAGATTTTATTTATTTGAAAGACAGAGATCACAAGTAGGCAGAGAGGCAGGCAGAGAGGGGGAAGCAGGCTCCCCACTGAACAGAGAATCCGATGCAGGACTTGATCCCAGGACCCTGGGATCATGACCTGGGCTGAAGGCAAGAGGCTTTAGCCCACTGAGCCACCCAGGCGCCCCATGAAGGCTTTTTTTGTTGTTGTTTTTTTAAAGATTTTACCTATTTATTTGACAGAGAGATCACAAGTAGGCAGAGAGGCAGGCAGAGAGAGAGAGAGAGGAGGAAGCAGGCTCCCCACTGAGCAGAGAGCCCGACATGGGACTTGATCCCAGGACCCTGAGATCATGACCTGAGCCGAAGGCAGCGGCTTAACCCACTGAGCCACCCAGGCGCCCCATGAAGGCTTTTTTTAAAGAACAAAAACTTCAGACTATATCTTTATCTTATCAGTTCCCACTACAACTGGCTTCTGTCTTGGCCAACATTTAGCCATTCAGATAAAGTCCGTATTTAGTGCTTCGTGTGTATGCATGTGTAAAATAAGCGGACAGTCATAAATCTTTAAGATTGTGTATAATAACTGTGAAATAAGGATTCTTGATACACAAGGTCTCGTCTGGGGAAAACAGCTGGAGAACAGTATGCAGTTTTCAAATGACGAAGGGGAAATATGCATTCGGTTATGAAAAAGGGAAGGAGAACAAGACCAAATATTAATAAAAGGGAAAAAAGCTTTTTCTGCCATCTTTCCGTGCTGCAGTAACAGTGTGAACAAATGTCCCACAGATGCCCTCAAGAACATTAACACTGCTGAAAGGGGGGGCGAAGGCCAGGTTCTTAGGAGGCCCTGCACCAAAGTCATCGTCCCGTTTCCTCACTGTGATGACGAAGCATGAGTACATTGGCAAATTTGAAATTATTGATGACCACAGAGCTGGGAAAACTGCTGTGTACCTCACGGGCAAGTTAAACAAGTGTGGCATGACCAGCCCTAGACTTGTATAACTGAAAGATCTAGAAAAGTGGCAGAATATTTCCATCCCCTCAGTTTGGTTTCACTGCATGGAAAAATTCTTCTGGCATCATGCACCATGAAGAAGGAAGAATCCAGGCAGGAGGGAAAATCCTGGGATTCCTTTTTCCTAGAAATATAATATACATGGCACGTGAAATGCCTCAATGGGAAAAAAAAAAAAAGGAAAATAAATTACAGTCAACTAATGTTTGACAAGGGTGCCAAACAATTCAATGGGGGTAAGAACAGTATTTTACTCCCAAGCAGCCACATGCAAATAATGAAACAGGTGTCCTGCCTCACACCATACAGAGAAAATAACCCAAAATGCATCAAAGACATAAATGTAAGCATTAAAATGATAAAGTTCTGGATGCCTGGGTAGCTCAGTTGGTTGGACGGCTGCCTTCTGCTCAGGTCATGATCCCGGAGTTTCAGGATTGAGTCCTGCATCAGGCTCCAAGCTCCACAGGGAGTCTGCTTCTCCCTCTGACCTTCTCCTCGCTCATGCTCTCTCTCATTGTCTCTTTCTCAAATAAATAAAATCTTTTAAAAAATAAAAATAAAGTAAAATGATAAAGTTTTCAGAAGAAAACACAAAGGTAAATGTTAGTGGTCTTGAATCTAACAACGGCTCCTCGGCCAAACACCAAAGTACAAGCAACTTAAAAAAAATAATAAACAAATAAATGGGACTCAACCAAAATATCCCAGTTTTGTGCTTCCAAGGACCCCATTGACAAAGTCAAAAGACAAGCCACTAAATGGGAGAAAATATTTGCAGGTCATATATAAGGAACATGCATTCAGACTGTGTGAAGAATTCTTACAACTCAAATAAAAAGACAACCAAGTTAAGAAATGAGCAAAGAGGGGCGCCTGGGTGGCTCAGCGGGTTAAGCTGCTGCCTTCCGTTCAGGTCTTGAATTCGGAGTCCTGGGATCGAGCCCCGTTCTTTCTGCTCAGCAGGGAGCCTGCTTCTTCCTCTCTCTCTGCCTGCCTCTCTGCCTGCTTGTGATCTCTCTCAATAAATCTCTCTCAAATAAATAAATAAAATCTCTTAAAAAATGAGCAAAGAACTTGAATATACATTTCTCTAATATTCAAATGTATACATTAATATATAAATGTATATATAAATATATTTTACATGATCATATATTTATATAAACATATTTATGTAAGTATATTTACATTCTTAAATATGTATTTAAATATAAATAAAATATGAAATATATCTCTGTCGCAGGTCTAATTTTCCTATCGTTCATCATTTATCTTTTTCCTAATTCTTATTTTCAGTATAGTTTATTTTGTTTCCAGGTGTTTCCCCTGGTTTCTGAATGCTGTTTCATAGGGAAGAATTATCCTGTCATAAAATTATTTCTTGAGCATTCATTATATCTCTCAGTTAAAATGGGTTCTTTTATGGTATTGATTCATTTGAGTTTTCTCAAAATGGGAAGAATTTTCAAAATGGTGTTTTCCTCAAGGTTCAGAGTATGTCTTCGCCTCATCTTTAAGCTTTTTGAAATTCACTTTACAAATTCTAGTCCCTCTTTTTATCTTTTTAAAATAAAATGTTTTATTTTTACTATTTTTTTATTTGAGTATAGTGATATTCAGTGTTACATTTGTTTCAGGTTTTCAATATCTCCATACATTATTCTATGATCATTATAAATATAGCCACCATCTGTCACCATATAACACTATTATAATATCATTGATTATATTCTCTACACTGTCCCATATCTCTTTTTAAAATCTCTAATTTTTATGTTTTCTGTTATTCCAATTTTCAACCATCATTTTACATGGTTACTTTAATAAAATATGCCTGATTACACACTCTTTGCTGAAAACCATAGCATTTGATTTATAGTAGTCTTCTTCTTCCTCTTTTTTTTTAAATTAACATATAATGCATTATTAGCCCCAGGGGTACAGGTCTGTGAATCGCCAGGTTTACACACTTCACAGCACTCACCACAGCACCTACCCTCCCCAATGTTCATAAACCCACCACCCTCTCCCTACCCTCCCCACCCCCCGGCAACTCTCAGTTTGTTTTGTAAGATTAAGAGTCTCCTATGGTTTGTCTCCCTCCTGATCCCATCTTGTTTCATTTACTCTTTTCCTGTCCCCCAAGCACCCACATTGCACCTCCATTTCCTCATATCAGAGAGATCATATGATAGTGTCTTTCTCTGGTTGACTTATTTTGATAAGCATAATACCCTCTAGTTCCATCCATGTCATCGCAAATGGCAAGATTTCATTTCTTTTGATGGCTGCATAGTATTCCATCGTATATATATACCGTTCATTTCTTGATGAACATCTAGGTTCTTTCCATAGTTTGGCTATTGTGGATATTTCTGCTATAAACATTTGGTGCACATGCCCCTTTGGATCATATACTAGTCTTCTTTACCTCTATCAGAAACCCATGAAGCTTTATTTATTTATTTACTCACATGAACACATGATCCAACACAACGTTTATTGTTGTTCAAATGTATTATAATGTCTTACCGCTTAACACTATGCTAACTGTTCTCTTTCACTGTCTGACTAAATCCTCATCATCACTATGCCATTTAATGACAAAGAACAATTGAACTCAGAGTTCTCTCCATATCAGGGAATGAAGACTCCACCCTTCTATTTGTGCAAGTAAAATAAATGTTGATATTGTCTGTCCTGCACATACCCCATCCTGTTCACCGGAATATTCACCATCAAAATATATACAAAATAAAAACCATAACTCACCACTTCTATTACCACCCAGCATGCTAAAAACACCATCATATGTTCCTGAATTATTGACTTGATTGATAGCCCCACTTCCACAATGGAATATTATTTAATGCTAGAGAAATGAATTACCAAGCCATGAAAAGATATGGATATAAATATTTAATAAATATTTGATTTTAGGCTTCTACCAGTCTATCAATAGTATTAGTATATTTTAACAGTGAATGCTCAGCATTCATGAATTTACCTAATAAAATATTTTGGGTTCAATATTTTAAATACTTCAACCTCTATGATTATATTCCTAATAATATTGAATTGGGGTAAATAAACCTTAACTTTTTGTAACTTGTTTCAATATGCAAAAGAGCTCAATGAAATTTTAGAAAATAAAAATTTACAAAAAAAAAGTTTAGTTTACTATTGCCAAATAATTTAAAAATTTATCTTATATTCAAATACATATATTTTTCTAAATTGATTTATATGCTGCTAAAACCAAAAACTTTTAGTTATACTAGATTTCATATCATGCAACCAATGCCAGAAAGCCATCTGTCGATGACTTGTCTTAAATAGAGTTAAGATGGGCGTTATAACAATGCAAGATGGAAACAAAGATAGTATAACAATTGGTGTTACATAACTTTTCTGTTTTGATCAAGTTACTAATCTACAAAAGGCTTTTATCAGTGACAGACTTGGGAATTTAACAAAACTTTTAAACTAGCATGTGCGACTCATTCCTAGAAAACAACACAACCAATAACACTTTATTTAGATTAAATCATGACTA
Organism: Mustela nivalis; assembly: GCF_964662115.1. Lineage (NCBI taxonomy): Eukaryota > Metazoa > Chordata > Mammalia > Carnivora > Mustelidae > Mustela > Mustela nivalis. Next base: position 60,948 of record NW_028135002.1, read on the forward strand.
TTTCTCCATTTGAATAAAAAAGGTAGCAACCCCAATAAGTTTATTGAACGTGAAAAGTTGAAATGCTGTAATGCTCCTAAGGAATCAAATGATCCAGTCATGAATTACAAAAAAATGATATAAATACCAAAGTGTTTGTATAATTGTAATGTACAACTGCCCATTATCGTTCAAGAGTGTAGGCTTGTACAAGAACTCTATAAAAGAACTCCACTTCTAAACTGTGGAAAATATGTACCCTTTCTCCCTATATACAACTATTAAGCCATTCATTTAGCTTTTAAAATATCCACTTAATACAGGCTTTTTACTCATTTGAACCCGGCAGCAGGGTTCTATTCTTATTGCTTACATCTGAAGGATAGACTTCTAGCGTAAGAGGTAAAGCCCATAAAGGAGCCCAATAATAACAACAAAATACAGTTTAGTGATCCCTTACAATCTGCCAGCTACCTTTCTGAGAATACTTCAATTAATAAAACATATAAAATAGCTGACCAGAAAGAGCTTACATTCTTTTGAAATATAATAGTGAAATAAACCAATAATAGAGGGGCGCTTCGGTGGCTCAGTCCATTGAGTGACTGCCTCTGGCTTGGGTCATGATCTCAGGGTCCTGGGATGTAACTCCCCAGCAGGCTTTCTAGGCAGTGGGGTGTTTTCTTCTTCCTCTGCGCACCCTCCCAATTCTCTCTCTCTCTGTCTCAAATAAGGTAATAAACCAGTAATAGAATAATGATTGATGGTTGATGGTGATAAGTGTTACAAAGAAATACAAGAAAGGTAAAAGCCATTGGAGAATGCTGGGATGAAAGTTAATTTTATTTTGTGTTGGGTGGTTATATCTCATTTAGGAGATGTTATTTGCACAAAGACCCAGGAAGTGAAGGAGGGTGTTATACAAATATTAAAGGAAAAGATTGCTCTAGGCAGAGCAAGTAAGTATATAGACTTTGTGTGAACAGCTTGTCTGTTACTTTTGAGGAAAAGCAAGGTGGCCAATGAGGAGTTCATAGTGGTGGAGAGAGGAAGAACGTATTGATGTATGACCTTCTAGTACATTGAAACGCCTTCAGTTTTTATTTAATATGAAAGGGGAAGATACCAAAAGACTTTCAACAGCAGAATAAAATCATCTAACTTGATTTTTAGGTTAAGTTGCTGTACCAAAATAAATTTGCAGGGAGAAAGGAGTGCATTATGTGTGGAAGTGGGGCTATCAATCAAGTCAATAATTCAGGAACATATATGATGGTGTTTTTAGCATGCTGGGTGGTAATAGAAGTGGTGAGGTATGGTTTTTATTTTGTATATATTTTGATGGTGAATATTCCGGTGAACAGGATGGGGTATGTGCAGGACAGACAATATCAACATTTATTTTACCTGCACAAACAGAAGGGTGGAGTCTTCATTCCCGATATGGAGAGAACTCTGAGTTCAATTGTTCTTTGTCATTAAGTGGCATAGTGATGATGAGGATTTAGTCAGACAGTGAAAGAGAACAGTAAGCATAGTGTTAAGCGGTAAGACATTATAATACATTTGAACAACAATAAACGTTGTGTTGGATCATGTGTTCATGTGAGTAAATAAATAAATAAAGCTTCCTGGGTTTCTGATAAAGGTAAAGAAGACTAGTATATGATCCAAAGGGGCATGTGCACCAAATGTTTATAGCAGAAATATCCACAATAGCCAAACTATGGAAAGAACCTAGATGTTCATCAAGAAATGAACGGTATATATATACGATGGAATACTATGCAGCCATCAAAAGAAATGAAATCTTGCCATTTGCGATGACATGGATGGAACTAGAGGGTATTATGCTTAGCAAAATAAGTCAACCAGAGAAAGTCACTATCATATGATCTCTCTGATATGAGGAAATGGAGGTGCAATGTGGGTGCTTGGGGGACAGGAAAAGAGTAAATGAAACAAGATGGGATCAGGAGGGAGACAAACCATAGGAGACTCTTAATCTCACAAAACAAACTGAGAGTTGCCGGGGGGTGGGGAGGGTAGGGAGAGGGTGGTGGGTTTATGAACATTGGGGAGGGTAGGTGCTGTGGTGAGTGCTGTGAAGTGTGTAAACCTGGCGATTCACAGACCTGTACCCCTGGGGCTAATAATGCATTATATGTTAATTTAAAAAAAAGAGGAAGAAGAAGACTACTATAAATCAAATGCTATGGTGTTCAGCAAAGTGTGTGTAATCAGGCATATTTTATTAAAGTAACCATGTAAAATGATGGTTGAAAATTGGAATAACAGAAAACATAAAAATTAGAGATTTTAAAAAGAGATATGGGACAGTGTAGAGAATATAATCAATGATATTATAATAGTGTTATATGGTGACAGATGGTGGCTATATTTATAGTGATCATAGAATAATGTATGGAGATATTGAAAACCTGAAACCAATGTAACACTGAATATCACTATACTCAAATAAAAAAATAGTAAAAATAAAACATTTTATTTTAAAAAGATAAAAAGAGGGACAAGAATTTGTAAAGTGAATTTCAAAAAGCTTAAAGATGATGCTAAGACATACTCTGAACCTTGAGGAAAACACCATTTTGAAAATTCTTCCCATTTTGAGAAAACTCAAATGAATCAATACCATAAAAGAACCCATTTTAACTGAGAGATATAATGAATGCTCAAGAAATAATTTTATGACAGGATAATTCTTCCCTATGAAACAGCATTCAGAAACCAGGGGAAACACCTGGAAGCAAAATAAACTATACTGAAAATAAGAATTAGGAAAAAGATAAATAATGAAAGATAAGAAAATTAGACCTGCGACAGAGACCTAGTGAAGAGAATTTTTAGCTTGTGGTTTAATGTTTTTGAGGATAATCTAGAGTTTATAACTGCCTTGAGGCAGGCTGGTTGTAGGCAGTTTAGGCAGACCCCTAAGACAGGCCTACTTTGGGCAGGTGGTGTTGGAGGAGGCCATTGGGCTGGACAAAGACAAATCCAACCATTTGACTAAAGTTTCTGTGAAGATGTTGAAGTCAGATGCAACAGAGAAAGACCTGTTAACCTAATCTCAGAAATGGAGATGATGAAGATGATTGGACAGCACAAGGACACCATCAACATGCTGGGTTCTGCACACAGGATGGTCCTTCGTACACTCTCATGGAATATGCCTCCAAAGACAACATACAGGAGTACCTGCAGGCCCAGAGGCCTCCTGACCTGGAGTACTGTTACAATATCAGCCACAATGCAGCAGAGCAACTCTCCTCCAAGGACCTGGTATCCTGTGCCTATCAGGTAACCTGAGGCATCTAGTACCTTGCCTCCAAGAAGTGCATACACCAAGACCTGACACCAGGGAAGTGCTGGTGACAAAGGACAACATGATGAAGATCTCAGACTTCAGCCTTGCCAGAGATATCACCACATCAGTTACTATAAAAAGACAACCAACTGTGGACTGCCTGTGAAGTGCATGGTCCCTAAGGCCATGTTTGACCAGAGCTACATCCACCAGAGTGACTTCTGGTCTTTTGGGGTGATCCTGTGCAAAATCTTCAATCTGGAAGCCTCCCATATCCTGGAGTGCCTGTGGAGGTGGTTTTCAAGCTGCTGAAGGAGTCATTTGATGGATAAGCCAATAAGTGCAACAGAGAGTTATACACAATAATGAGGGGTGGCTGGCATGTGGTTCCTTCAAGCTGCTGGTAGAAGACCTGGATCATACTATGGCCTTGACCTCTAACCAGGAGTACCTGGACCTGTCCTTGGCCCTGGAACAAAACTGTCTATGCTTTCCCAACACCTGAAGCTCAACCTGCTCCTCAGAGAAGAATTCCACCTTCTCTCATGTGCCGTTGCCCAGGGAGGCCTATCTGCCCTGACACCCAGCCCAGCTTGCCAATGGTGGACTCAAATGACTAGTATCCCTATTACTCCTGTCCAGATTCTGTCATAAGCTGTAACCCTTACCCTCCACCCTCCATGCAAGACTCACTGCCTTCTCCTTTGTCCCTTTCCTACTGGCAGGAGCCAGCTGCCTACCTGAGGCCTTCACCCCTTGAAGTTCACCTCTCTTCCCCTTCCTCTTCCTACTCCTTACAACCTGCTCATGAAAGAAAGGCACAGAGAGGCAGGTACTTGCTCGTGGCTACTTCCTTCCCGCCCATATGTTGGACCAAGACCCCTCCCTGGCATCTGGTACTGCCTGGACGTCGTTGGGAGTGGGAGATGAGGCATGCCAGTGAAAGCTGTTGGAGCTTTCCTGTTTTGGTTTTGTCTGCTTAGCATAACATGTAATACTGAGTTCTGGTGGCAGGGACCTAGTCCTTGGGGCTATAGCACTAGCGAGGGGAGGTCAACTGCTCTGGGCCTTGGCTAAGAGCAACCCCTGCTCCAGAGATATGGTGCCAAGGGCTTATTAATTTTGATACTAATTTGCTTTGCTGACCAAATACCTGGTATCAAAAGATGGGAAGGCAAAGGCTGAAAGCAGTGTTGTCACCATGGGGTCCAGCCCCAAACTATGAAGAAAACACAAAGTGTATAAATCTGAGTAAGTATATATTTACACACCTTTTTAAATAGGTTGTTATCAAAGATTTAATCAATGGGTAATGTGCTCCTCGTGGCTGGGAAGCATCAGTTTCCATATATTAAAAACAAAGAAAAGAGGTGTCTGGGTGGCTTCCTCCATAAATGTCCCTTCTTTTCAGGTCATGATCCCAGAGTCCTGGGATGGAGCCCCACATCAGGCTCTCTGCTCAGTGGGAAACCTGCTTCTCCTTTTCCCTCTGCCCTGCTTATAGTTCCTCTTCCTATCTCTCTGTCTGTCAAATAAATAAAATATTTTTAAAAAAAGAAATAAACAAAATGTTTTTAAAAGGTCTTTTTTTTTTTTTAATTTTCTAGGGGTGCCTGGATGACTCAGTTGTTTAAGCAGATGTTTGCCTTTGGCTGAGGTCATGATTCCAGTGTACAGGGCTCCAGCCCTGCATGGGACTACTTGCACCACAAGGAGCTTGCTTCTTCCTCTCCCTTTGCACGTGATTCCCCCCGCTTGTGTGCTTCCACTCTCTCTCTCTCTTTCTCTCTCTTGCTGTCAATAAACAAAATAAAATCTTTTCCTAAATAAATAAATAAATAAATTTCTAAACCTACTTTCAGTTTAGGTCCCTTAACAAAAATTGCTACTGCTTCATTAAAAAAAAAAAGATAATTTAGAAATGTGCTTCCAGAGCTAAAAAGCTGTTTTTTTTTTGTCAGAAATAAATATAGAAGGGCTTTAAAAAGTAAAAGAAAAAATATGCTATATTAACACTAATCACACTATAACTTTGGTGGTTATATCAAGATAATGAAAAGTGATTTTAAAGCAAATTTCATTATCAGACATAAAGATCAAGTCAAAAACACAGAAGAGTAAAAGGATGAATTCCTCAGGGAGTATAATAATTCTTGACTTTTAATACTTAATAACAGATTTGGGGATATATAGGGAAAAACTAAGAACAAAAATCATAACTTCTACCTTAGAAGAGAAATGGAAAAAAATTTCAACACCTTTATTTTAAGAGTATATAGACAAATGGTCATCAAATTGGTAAGATATGTAAGACTTGAACAAAATTATCAACTAACTAGATATGCTTGATATTACAGAACACTCCCAACAACCGCAGACTACATATATCTTAAGCCATGATTTTCTTTGCAGAGGCCAACATTGATAATGTTCTAGTCATTCCTCCGTGTACCAGGAAAGAAGTAGCACTTTCTTGAAAGACACAGCTATCAAAGCTCCATTGAGAAACCGTAAAGATGGAGAAGGGATTTGCAAATTATATATCTGATAATGGACATCTACTCTGATTATTAAATATGAATAAAAATAAAAAACCTTACGAATAACCAGAGTATCCAATTGTACATGTGAAGGAAATAATGGAAGAGACATGTCACCAAAAGTATATGGATGGCTTATAAGCACATGACAAATTTCTCAACATTTAGACATTAAAGAAATACAAATTAAAATCATAATGAGGCATGCTTACATATCTATTAGAATGGCTAAAATTATAAAGGCTAATTGTACTTCGTCTGAGCTAGATTGAGAAGCAACAAAAAATCTAAACTGTTGTTGGCATATATCATGATACCACCACTTTGGAAAATATCTGCCATATAATAGGTTCAGTAGACAATTTGTAAATTTCAGAAAAAAATAATGTTGATAGTATACTGAATTTCATAAGTCATTTCAATATTTTTTTCCAAAAAATAAACTATGTAAAACATACCTTAAATTTACTTTCAAAATATTTTATAGCATATAATGGACAATATACATAAGCCTTAAAGAAACAATCATATAAATAACCATTTCATACCTACTTAAAAATTCCATAATACCACACTCCTAGATCCTCTCTGAATGCTCTAAAATAACCCTTCAAAGGAAATACATTTTTAAAAATAACAGATTTTTTTGGCAAATAATTTAATAAATAAAAATTTCATTCATCTACGTAGATCATAATAAATGTTTTAATAAGCATGAAATTATAACTCTGAAGTGTGCTAAAATGAAACCACCTGCTAAGGGTGAGAGAACAAAAATAAACATCATTTTTCCAAATAAGAGGAATTTATTACCTTTGAATCAAAGCATGTGGATTTGTTCAAACTGGCAATAAAGGAATATGGAAACACAAACCATAGAAAGTCATATTTTAGATTTCTAAAAGATTTCAAAGTGAAGAGTATACATTTTTTAAATGTTACATAATGCTACATAATGACAAGATGACAGGTTGTGACAAATAGCATTTTAAAAGCTCTACTCATAATGGAACGGAAGGTGTCATTTCCCTATAATTTTATATATGTCATTAATTTACTATATCTGGATACAACATATTACCAAACAGATGTTCATCAAAGACTAAATCATTTTTAATGGAACATAATAATTTGAACCTACATCTATTAATCATTTTTTTCAATCAAACATTTACAGTCTCACTAAACATTTTATCAGTTGTCGACAAAATTAAAAAACAATAGGATAAAAAGTCGTGTTTGGAAAAGTAGATTTTCTTTGAAATTTGCATTTAAATGAAAATATTTGCTGATATTTTTAAAACTTTAAATGTAATTTTATATATATCTGACCTATAAAATGATATAAAATTTTTGGAGACAATATACTTTGGTGCATATGGTAAGCAATAATCAATTTTTTTGTTGATCCAAGTGTTCTTGTATTATTTTTTTTAATTATTCTAGTACCACAATTTATAGTTCTAAGATTTTTCCACCCTCCCCCATATTAATAGCTCTTAAGGTGGCACTCACCTTGCACTTCATGAAATATCCTAGTTTAACTGACAGCATTTCTCTTTCTTAGTCTAACATAAACTATTGTGCATCTTAACCTTGATGAAAGCTAGGATGCAATTAAATACTCTATTATATTTACAATTCTGATATGTGAAATCCTCCGGTAGCTCCCTGTGACCCCACAGTGTAGTACCTCACCTCCTCGCCATAGTATACAAACCTTCTCACACCCAGTGTTAACCCAGGGGCTCAGCCTCCATCCCCAGGTGATGCTGCCAGATCAGCTGTACGTTGTCATGAACTTGCTGTAGTTTCCCGAATGCACTGTGCTGCCTCCTGACACTTTGAAACTTGACACACTCATCCTCATTCTTCGCTTTGGCCTTGTCTATCACCTCCCCTGAAAATCTGTTCCTAAGTGGCTTTTCCCAGCTCCCACCTACCCTTGGCAGTGTATTATCTCCCTGTGGTAAAGCCTGTCACACTGCACCATGGACATGCCCGTTGTCCCCCTGAGAAGAGATAAGGGACAGTGAGGGCCCCCAGCATTTGCAGCTATAGTGCAGAGCCCCATGCCTGGCTTGCAGGAAATGCCAGATCATGAAGACAAACAGAGATCATCCTCTGACTAAAACCAGCTCTTCTTTGCCTACCGCAGGATCTGGATCAATAAAGAGCAGCCAGTTATTATTGCTGTTTGCCTAGGGATTTTTTCCCCATATATTTCTCAGGTCTTTACTCTTTTTATAGCACTTTAATTCAGGCTTCAACCACTTCCTAGGCAGATCAGGTGAAATCAATTTGCTTCCCATACCCTCGATGTATTTCACATCTAGTAATTCTTTTTTTAAAGATCTTATTTACCCATTGACAGACAGATCACAAGTAGGTAGAGAGAAAGGCAGAGAGAGAGGGGGGAAGCAGGCTCCGTGCTCAGCAGAGAACCCCATGTGGGGCTCCATCCCAGGTCCCTGAAATCATGACCTGAGCCGAAGGCAGAGGCCTAAACCACTGAGCCACGCAGGAGACCCCATATCTGGTAATTTTTAATCAACGTGGACTTGCTGCATCAAATACTTCCTTCTTCAAATATAAATATATAAATATATTGATCAAGTCACTCGCATGTCTTAGGAGAATGTCATGCCTTTAGTAGCAAACTTGAAATCTTGACCATTGGTTTTGATTTTTGATTTTTGTTTTGGTTAGATTTGGTTCGGTTTCTGTAATTTTAAAAATACCTCCAGCCCTTGGCTCTGTCTGACCTGATTGCTTTCAGTTGTTTATGCAACAAAATCGTCCAGGCACCGAAAACTCTCATTGTTTACAGTGTCGCCCCCTTCTGAACACTTTATTAATAAAAAGATTTTTTTTTTTTTTGGCTATGATAAATGTGCAACAACAATGAGGTATTTCAAAGAGGTGAACCACAGATAAATTACTCTAAGGGTGGGGTGAGGGTTACTCAAAAAGGAACTTGACAAGGCTTTTAAAGATATCGACAATCATTATAACATAATGTGACTGATTGTTACCGTGCTCTTAACTGGGAAACACTTGTTGGCTTCCAAGAAAGACTAACATCGTTGAGATGGTTCTAGCGGTCTTCTAGCACAGGGTCTCATGAGGCAGGGATTCTAGCCACTGGATGTGCAAGGCATGAGGCCTGTTAGTGATTCTATTTTGTCCTATGCAGAATGGGTCTTTCTACATTCCAGGTCCTTTTGACCTCAATAAATAATGGGGCGATTCTCTCAGTGAGTTGTACTTTTGGTTTAAACAGCCAACTGTCTCTTAAAAAGGACTTTTGTTTAAATTCCCTTAAAAAAAAGTCTTTTTAAAATATCTTTTTTTTAATTGTTATTTTTGAATCCCATATGTTTACTCTGATCGTGGAACTTTGTCATTATGACCTTCTCGGCTGATTAAAATATTCATCATCAGCACCTACTGCTCTCCTCTCCTGGTGGTCTCTCCGGAAGGGGACTTCTCTAGCTCTTCTAGCAGGAGATGGGCACTTTCCCTCTACCCCTATTGCCGGACGAGCCTTACCAATTTTGCAGGGTCAGGTCGTTCTGGCCTTTTATCTGTTGTTCTCTTCTGAGTGGTTAGTTTTTCATAGATACCGTGCTTTCCTTTTGTCAGGATTTACCCTGGACTATCAAAACCCTTTTCTTGTGCCAGTGAAGCCTAAGAAACAGTCCTGATGAGAGAACCAGGAACTCGAACAGATCATATTTATCCTGAATGTTCTGTCCAAAATGAAAAATACATTTCTGAGGAGCCTCAAGATCTCTGAGAAGGGAAGTTTCACCAACTCTGTCATGTAGGGGCATCAATTCCGATTCTGTGTCAATTTTCCTACTTTCCCAGCCAATAATTCACTACCTCATAAAGCCCAATCTCAACCGTTTCCTCTCTCAAAGGCAGTTGCTCTTAGAGTCTTCACATGGCACCTGGGGCCTGCTGGTCGTTGGCTACTGCGCTCTGTACTTTGGGTCTAACAGCTGCGCGGCATCAGATGAGAACTTCTCTTGTTCTAAGACTTAATATAGTTTGGGGCACATGGTAAGCAATAATCACTTTTTTAGTTGATCCAAGTGTTCGAACTTCTCTTAATTATTCTAATACCACAATTTACTTTTCTAAGATTTGCCCCCCCTGTTTTAATATCTCTTAAGGTGGTACTCACCTTGCACTTGATGACATATCCTAGTTTAACTGACAGCATTTCTCTTTCTTTTTTTTTTTTTTAATTTTTTTTTTTAATTTGACAGAGAGAAATCACAAGTAGATGGAGAGGCAGGCAGAGAGAGAGAAAGGGAAGCAGGCTCCCTGCTGAGCAGAGAGCCCGATGTGGGACTCGATCCCAGGACCCTGATTCATGACCTGAGCCAAAGGCAGTGGCTTAACCCACTGAGCCACCCAGGTGCCCCAGCATTTCTCTTTCTTAGTCGAACATAAACTATAGTGCATCTTACCCTTGATGAAAGCTAGGATGCAATTAAATACTCTATTATGGTTACGATTCTGATATTTATGTTTAGGTTCTGTTTTATGAGTAGGTTCAGGATCAGGGTTAGCTTTAGGGTTACGATTCTGTTCAGGATCACGGTTTGCGTCAGAGTTAGGTTTACAGTCTGGGTTAGAGTCAGTGTTAAGGTCAAGGCCAGAGTCAGGTTTAAGTTTAAGAAATGACAAAGGCAACTTTCAGATTTAGGGTTATGATCATGGTCAGGGAGAGGTTCGGGATTATGGTTAAAGTGTGGTTAGGGTTAGGGTAGAGGTAGGTTGAGGGTTAGGGTTAGACCAGGTTAGGGTCAGTGTCAGGGATAATGTTAGGGGTTAGTTTTAGGGTTAGGTTCAGTGTTAGGTTTCGGGTCAGGGCCCGTGTTAGTGTCAGGGAGGGTTAGGTTTAGGGTTAGAGTTAGGGTCAGGCTCACATTCAGTGTCAGGGTTAGTGTTAGGGTCAGGGTCAGGGTCACTTTTAGGTTCAGGGTTAGGTTTCTGGTGTTTGCCTGAGTCAGGGTCAGGGTGAAGTCTAGGGCCAGTGTCAGGTTTATGGTCAGGATCAGGTATTAGTTTAAAGTCCACATTAGTGTCAACGACAGGGTTATGTAGTAGTCAGTGTTAGAGTAATGGATTGGATTAGGATCGTAACCATAATAGAGTATTTAATTGCATCCTAGCTTTCATCAAGGGTAATATGCACTATAGTTTATGTTCGACTAAGAAAGAGAAATGCTGTCAGTTAAACTAGGATATGTCATCAAGTGCAAGGTGTGTGCCACCTTAAGAGATATTAAAATGGGGGGGGACAACTCTTAGAACAAGTCAATAGTGGTAGTAGAATAAATAAGAAAGGTCCCACACTTGGATCAACTAAAGAAGTGATTATTGCTTACCATGTGCCCCAAACTATATTAAGTCCTAGAACAAGAGAAGTGCTCATCTTGATGCCCCGCAGCTGTTAGACCCAAGGTACAGAGGGCAGTAGCCAATGACCAGCAGGCCCCAAGTGCCATGTGCAGACTCTAAGAGCAACTGCCTTTGAGAGAGGAAACGGTTGAGAGTGGGCTTTCTGAGGTAGAGAATTACTAGCTGGGAAAGTAGGACAATTGACAAGAATCGGAATTGATGCCCCTACATGACAGAGTTAGTGAAACTTCCCTTCTCAGAGATCTTGAGGCTCCTCAGAAATGAATTTTTCATTTTGGACAGACCATTCAGGATAAATATGATCTGTTCGAGTTCCTAGTTCTCTCATCCGTACTGTTTCTTAAGCTTCACTGGCACAAGAAAAGGGTTTTGATAGTCCAGGGAAAATCCTGACAAAAGCAAAGCAAGATATCTATGAAAAACTAACCACTCAGTGGAGAACAACAGATAAAGGACCAGGCTGTCCTGACCCTGCAGGATAGGTAAGGTTAGTCTGGCAACAGGGGTAGAGGGGAAGTGCCCATCTCCTGCTAGAAGAGCTAGAGAAGACCCGTTCCAGAGAGACCACCAGGAGAGGAGAGCACTAGGTGCTAATGATGATGAATATTTTAATCAGCAGAGATGGTCAAAATGACAAAGTTCCATGATCAGAGTAAACATATGGGATTTAAAAATAAATAATAAAAAAAAGATTTTTTTGAAAGGACTTTTTTTTAAAGGAATTTAAGCAAAAGTCCTTTTAAAGAGACAATTGGCTATTTAAACCAATAGTACAACTCACTGAGAGAATCGCCGCATTATTTATTGGGGTAGAAAGGACCTGGAATGTAGAAAGACCCATTCTGCAGAGGAAAAAATAGAATCACTAACAGGCCTCATGCCTTGCACAGCCAGTGGCTAGAATCCCTTCCTCATGAGACCCTGTGCTAGAAGGCCGCTAGAACCATCTCAACTATGTTAGTCTATCTTGGAAGCCAACAAGTGTTGGCCCAGTTAAGGGCACGGTAACAATCAGTCACGTTATGTTATAATGATTGTCGATATCTTTAAAAGCCTTGTCAAGTTCCTTTTTGAGTAACCCTCACCCCACCCTTAGAGAAATTTATCTGTGGTTCACCTCTTTGAAATACCTCATTGTTGTTCCACATTTACCATAGCTAAAAAACAAAAAGAAACAACAAAAAAAAGCTTTTTATTAACAAAGTGTTCAGAAGGGGGCGCCACTGTAAACAATGAGAGTTTTTGGTGCCTGGACAATTTTGTTGCATAATCAGCTGAAAGCAATCAGGTCAGACAGAGCCAAGGGCTGGAGGGATTTTTAAAATTACAAAACCCGAACCAAATCTAACCAAAACAAAAATCAAAACCAATGGCCAAGATTTAAGTTTGCTACTAAAGGTATGCCATTCTCCTAAGACATGCGAGAGACTTGATCAATATATATATATTTATATTTGAAGAAGAAGGAACTATTTGATGCAGCAAATCCACGTTGGTTAAAAATTACCAGATATGGGGGCTCCTGGGTGGCTCAGTGGTTTAGGCCTCTGCCTTCGCCTCAGGTCATGATTTCAGGGTCCTGGGATGGAACCCCACATCGGGCTCTCTGCTCAGCGGGGAGCCTGCTTTCCCCCTCTCTCTCTGCCTCCCTCTCTACCTACTTGTGATCTGTCTGTCAAATGGGTAAATAAAATCTTTAAAAAAAGAATTACTAGATGTGAAATACATCGAGGGTATAAAAAGAAAATGATTTCACCTGATCTGACTAGGAAGTGGTTGAAGCCTGAATTGATGTGCTATAAAAAGAGTAAAGACCTGGGAAATATATGGGGAAAAAATCCCTAGAAAAACAGCAATAATAACTGGCTGCTCTTTATTGATCCAGATCCTGCGGTAGGCAAAGAAGAGCTGGTTTTAGCCAGAGGATGATCTCCGTTTGTCTTCATGATCTGGCATTTCCTACAAGCCAGGAATGGGGCTCTACACTAGAGCTGCAAATGCTGTGGGCCCTCATTGTACCTTTTCTCTTCTCAGGGGGACAACGGGCATGTCCATGGTGCAGTGTGACAGGCTTTACCACAGGGAGATAATACACTGCCAAGGGTAGGTGGGAGCTGGGAAAAGCCACTTAGGAACAGATTTTCAGGGGAGGTGATAGACAAGGGCAAAGCGAAGAATGAGGATGAGTGTGTCAAGTTTCAAAGTGACAGGAGCCAGCACAGTGCATTCGGGGAACTACAGCAAGTTCATGACAACCGACAGCTGATCTGGCAAAATCACCTGGGGATGGAGGCTGAGCCCCTGGGTTAACACTGGGGGTGAGAAGGTTTGTATACTATGGCGAGGAGGTGAGGTACTACACTGTGGGGGCACAGGGAGCTACCGGAGGATTTCAAATATCAGAATCATAACCATAATAGAGTATTTAATGCATCCTAGCTTTCATCAAGGGTAAGATGCACTATAGTTTATGTTCGACTAAGAAACAGAAATGCTGTAAGGTAAACTAGGATAAGTCATCAAGTGCAAGGTGAGAGACACCTTAAGAGATATTAAAATGGTGGGGGGGGACAAATATTAGAACAAGTAAATTGTGGTAGTAGAATAATTAAGAAAGGTCCAACACTTGGATCAACTAAAGAAGTGATTATTGCTTACCATGTGCCCCAAACTATATTAACTCCTAGAACAAGAGACGTGCTCATCTTGATGCCCCGCAGCTGTTAGACCCAAGGTACAGAGGGCAGTAGCCAACGACCAGCATGCCCCAAGTGCCATGTGCAGACTCTAAGTGCAACTGCCTTTGAAAGAGGAAACGGTTGAGAGTTGGCTTTCTGCGGTAGAGAATTACTAGCTGGAAGAGTAGGAAAGTTGACACAGAATCGGAATTGATGCCCCTACATGATAGAGTTGGTGAAACTTCCCTTCTCAGAGAACTTGAGGCTCCTCAGAAATGTATTTTTCATTTTGGACAGAACATTCAGGATAAATATGATCTGTTAAGTTCCTGGTTCTCTCATTAGGACTGTTTCTTAGGCTTCACAGGCACAAGAAAAGGGTTTTGATAATATAGGGTAAATCCTGACAAAAGCAAAGCACGGTATCTATGAAAAACTAACCACTTAGAGGAGAACAACAGATAAAGGGCCTGGCCGACCTGACCATGTAGGATAGGGAAGGTTAGACTGGCAACAGGGGTAGAGGGGAAGTGCCCATCTCCTGCTAGAAAAGCTAGAGAAGACCCCTTCCGGAGAGACCATCAGGAGAGGAGAGTAGGAGGTGCTAATGATGAAGAATATTTTAATCAGCAGAGATGGTCAAAATGACAAAGTTCCACGATCAGAGTAAACATATGGGTTTTAAAAATAAAAAATAAAAAAAAATTTTTTGGAAGAACTTTTTTTTTAAAGGAATTTGACCAAAAGACATTTTTAAGAGACAGTTGTCTGTTTAAACCAAAAGTACAACTCACTGAGAGAATCGCCGTATTATTGGTTGGGGTAGAAAGGACCTGGAATATAGAAAGACCCATTCTGCAGAGGAAAAAATAGAATCACTAACAGGCCTCATGCCTTGCACAGCCAGTGGCTAGAATACCTGCCCCATCAGACCCTGTGCTAGAAGGCCACAAGAAGCATTTCAACTATGTTAGTTTTTCTTCGAAGCCAACAAGTGTTTGCCCAGTTAAGAGCACGGTAACAATCAGTCACGTTATGTTATAATGATTGTCGATATCTTTAAAAGCCTTGTCAAGTTCATTTTGAGTAACCCTCACCCCACCCTTAGAGAAATTTATCTGTGGTTCACCTCTTTGAAATACCTCATTGTTGTTCCACATTTACCATAGCCAAAAAAAAAAAAAAAAAAGCTTTTTATTAACAAAGTGTTCAGAAGGGGGCGCCACTGTAAACAATGAGAGTTTTTGCTGCTGGGACAATTTTGTTGCATAATCAGCTGAAAGCAATCAGGTCAGACAGAGCCAAGGGCTGGAGGGATTTTTAAAATTACAAAAACCGAACCAAATCTAACCATAACAAAAATCAAAACCAATGGCCAAGATTTTAAGTTTGCTACTAAAGTATAACATTCTCGTAAGACATGCAATTGACTTGATCAATATATTTATATATTTATATTAAAAGGGGGGGGAAATCTTAGAACAAGTAAATTGTGGTAGTAGAATAAATAAGAAAGATCCAACACTTGGTTTAACTAAAGAAGTGATTACTGCTTACCATGTGCCCCAAACTACTTTAAGACCAGGAACAAGAGACGTGCTCATCTTGATGCCCCGCAGCTGTTAGACCCAAGGTACAGAGGGCAGTAGCCAACGACCAGCAGGTCCCAAGTGCCATGTGCAGACTCTAAGAGCAACTACCTTTGAAAGAGGAATCGGTTGAGAGTGGGCTTTCTGAGGTAGAGAATTACTAGCTGGGAAAGTAGGACAATTGACACAGAATCGGAATTGATGCCCCTACATGACAGAGTTGGTGAAACTTCCCTTCTCAGAGATCTTGAGGCTCCTCAGAAATGAATTTTTCATTTTGGACAGAACATTCAGGATAAATATGATCTGTTCGAGTTCCTGGTTCTCTCATCACGATTGTTTCTTAGGATTCACTGGCACCAGAAAAGGGTTTTGATAGTCCAGGGTAAGTCCTGACAAATGCAAAGCACGGTATCTATGAAAAAGTAACGACTCAGAAGAGAACAACAGATAAAAAGCCAGGCCGACCTGGCCCTGCAGGATAGGTAAGGCTGGTCTGGAAACATGGGTAGAGGGGAAGTGCCCATCTCCTGCTAGAAGACCTAGAGAAGACCCGTTCCGGAGAGACCACCAGGAGAGGAGAGCAGTAGGTGCTGATGATGAAGAATATTTTAATCAGCAGAGAAGGTCAAAATGACAAAGTTCCACGATCAGAGTAAACATATGGGATTAAAAATAAAAAATAAAAAATAAAGATTTTTTTGAAAGGACTTTTTTTTAAAGGAATTTAAACAAAAGTCCTTTTAAAGAGACAGTTGGCTGTTTAAACCAATAGTACAACTCATAGAGAGAATCGCTGCTTTATTTATTGGGGTAGAAAGGACCTGGAATGTAGAAAGACCCATTCTGCAGAGGAAAAAATAGAGTCACTAACAGGCCTCATGCCTTGCAAAGCCAGTGGCTAGAATCCCTGCCTCATGAGACCCTGTGCTAGATGGCCGCTAGAACCATCTCAACGTTGTTAGTCTATCTTGGAAGCCAACAAGTGTTGGCCCAGTTAAGAGCACGGTAACAATCAGTCACGTTATGTTATAATGATTGTCAATATTTTAAAAGCCTTGTCAAGTTCCTTTTTGAGTAACACTCACCCCACCCTTAGAGAAATTTATCTGTGGTTCACCTCTTTGAAATACCTCATTGTTGTTCCACATTTACCTTAACCGAAAAACAAACAACAAAAAAAAGCTTTTTATTAACAAAGTGTTCAGAAGGGTCGCCACTGTAAACAATGAGAGTTTTTGTTGCCGGGATATTTTTGTTGCAGAAACAGCTGAAAGCAATCAGGTCAGACAGAGCCAAGGGCTGGAGGGATTTTTAAAATTACAAAAACCGATTCAAATCTAACCAAAACAAAAATCAAAACCAATGGCAAAGATTTCAAGTTTGCTTCTAATGGTATGACATTCGCCTAAGACATGTGAGTGACTTGATCAATATATTTATATATTAATGTTTGAAGAAGAAGGAACTATTTGATGCAGCAAATCCACGTTGGTTAAAAATTACCAGATATGGGGGCTCCTGGGTGGCTCACTGGTTTAGGCCTCTGCCTTCGCCTCAGGTCATGATTTCAGGGTCCTGGGATGGAGCCCCACATCGGGCTCTCTGCTCAGCGGGGAGCCTGCTTTCCCCCTCTCTCTCTGCCTCGCTCTCTACCTACTTGTAATCTGTCTGTCAAATGGGTAAATATGATCTTTAAAAAAAGAATTACTAGGTGTGAAATACATCGAGGGTATGGGAAGGAAATGATTTCACCTGATCTGACTAGGAAATGGTTGAAGCCTGAATTGATGTGCTATAAAAAGAGTAAAGACCTGGGAAATATATGGGGAAAAAATCCCTAGAAAAACAGCAATAATAACTGGCTGCTCTTTATTGATCCAGATCCTGCGGTAGGCATAGAAGAGCTGGTTTTAGCCAGAGGATGATCTCCGTTTGTCT
Organism: Mustela nivalis; assembly: GCF_964662115.1. NCBI lineage: Eukaryota > Metazoa > Chordata > Mammalia > Carnivora > Mustelidae > Mustela > Mustela nivalis. Next base: position 78,439 of record NW_028135002.1, read on the forward strand.
TCATGTTCCGGCATTTCCTGCAAGCCAGGCATGGGGATCTGCACTAGAGCTGTAAATGCTGGGGGCCCTCATTGTCCCTTTTCTCTTCTCAGGGGGACAACGGGCATGTCCATGGTGCAGTGTGACAGGATTTACCACAGGGAGATAATACACTGCCAAGGGTAGGTTGGACCTGGGAAAAGCCACTTAGGAACAGATTTTCAGGGGAGTTGATAGACAAGGGCAAAGCGAAGAATGAGGATGAGTGTGTCAAGTTTCAAAGTGTCAGGAGGCAGCACAGTGCATTCAGGAAACTACAGCAAGTTCATGACAACGGACAGCTGATCTGGCAGCATCACCTGGGGATGGAGGCTGAGCCCCGGGGTTAACACTGGGGGTGAGAAGGTTTGTATCCTATGGCGAGGAGGTGAGGTACTACACTGTGGGGGCACAGGGACCTACCGGAGGATTTCAAATATCAGAATCGTAACCATAATAGAGTATTTAATTGCATCCTAGCTTTCATCAAGGGTAAGATGCACTATAGTTTATGTTCGACTAAGAAACAGAAATGCTGTCAGTTAAACTAGGATAAGTCATCAAGTGCAAGGTGAGAGACACCTTAAGAGATATTAAAATGTTGGGGGGTACAAATCTTAGAACAAGTAAATTGTGGTAGTAGAATAAATAAGAAAGGTCCAACACTGGATCAACTAAAAAGGTGATTATTGCTTACCATGTGCCCCAAACATGATATGAAATCTAGTATAACTAAAAGTTTTTGGTTTTATTAGCATATAAATCAATTTAGAAAAATCTATGTATTTGAATAAAAGATAAAGTTTTAAATTATTTGGCAATAGTAAACTAAACTTTTTTTTGTAAATTTTTATTTTCTAAAATTTCATTGAGCTCTTTTGCATATTGAAACAAGTTACAAAAAGTTAAGGTTTATTTACCCCAATTCAAAATTATTAGGAATATAATCATAGCGGTTGAAGTATTTAAAATATTGAACCCAAAATATTTTATTAGGTAAATTCATGAATGCTGAGCATTCACTGTTAAAATATACTAATACTATTGATAGACTGGTAGAAGCCTAAAATCAAATATTTATTAAATATTTATATCCATATCTTTTCATGGCTTGGTAATTCATTTCTCTAGCATTAAATAATATTCCATTGTTTGCATGTACTATACTTTATTTGACCTTTCACCTGTGGAATGATATCCTGGTTGCTTCCAAGCTTTTGTCAGTAATGAATAAAACTACTATAGATCTCTTTGTGGGTATAGATTTCATCTTCTTTGGATAAATACCAAGAACTGCTACTGCTGAATCATCTGGCAAGAATATGTTTAGTTTTGTAAAAAACTGCCAAGTTGTTTTCCATTCTTTATTCTCAATAGACATGGAAGAACATTCCTGTTGCTCCACATCCTCACCAACATTTCATGTTCTGTTTTCAGTGTTCTGAATTCTGGGTATGTACGGGAGTCTCTTTTTTGTTTTAATTTGCATTTTCCTGATGACCTATGATGTGAAGCATCTTTTTATATGCTTATTTGCCATCTGTAATATTTTCTTTTGTGAGGTATCTGCTAAGGTCTTTGGCTCATTTTTAATCAGGTTTTTCCCCCATTGTTGAGGTTTAAGGGGTCTTTGTGTATTTTTGATTAACAGTCCTTTGCCAGATGTGTATTTTGCAAATTTTTTCTCATAGTCTGTGCTTTGCCTTTTCATTCTCTTGGCATTGTGTTTCATAGAGTAGACATTTTAAAATTCAGTGCTTGTGCTTTTGTAGCTAAAGTTATTGCCAAAACCAAGGTCATTTAAATTTTCTTCTATATTACCTTCTACATGTTTCATGTTTAGGTTTATAATCCAATCTGAGTTAATTTTTGTGAAGAGTGTATGATATCTGCCTGGATTTATTTTATTTTGTTATTTTATTTGATTTTAATTTTATATTTTTACATTTAGCTTCACCATTACTCCAGAACCATTTGTTTAAAAGATTGTATTTTGCTCTCTTGTATTGCTTTTGCTTTTATATTAAATATAAAATATAGTTGATAATATATATTCTGTTCCTTTAATCTAGTCTTTCTGTAGTATTACAATATCTTGCTTACAATTATCGTTATGGTCAACTTTTTTTAAAAGATTTTATTTATTTATTTGACAGAGAGGGATCACAAATAGGCAGAGAGACAGACAGAGAGAGAGATGAGGAGAATCAGGCTCCCTGCTGAGCAGAGAGCCCAATGCAGGACTCGATCCCAGGCCCCTGGGATCATGACCTGAGCCGAAGGTAGAGGCTTAACCCACTGAGCCACCCAGGTGCCCCATCGTTATGGTAAACTTTGAAGTCAGTCCTCAGTCTTTGTTCTCCTTCAACACTATGTTGACTATTGTGAGTCTTTGCCTCTTCATATAAACTTTAAAGTAAGTTTGTTAATATTAAAAAACAAAGAACTTGCTGGAATGCATTAATTGTATAGATAAACTTGGAAACCAGTGACCTCTTGAGCTTAGCAGGAGATAGACCATGGTCATCAGTTGTCACAGTGGTGCCTCTGGCAGAGCCTTTTGCAAATCCCTAGGTAAAATGAGACCTCAGGGATCTGGGAGATGTCTAAGAAGTACTTGATACATCCCTTGGGTATGGTTTATTGAAGTGTCCACCTGTCTGAAAGCTCGGGAAACTAGATAAGGGAGGGAAAATTAGTGATGAAAAACATATCAACAAACATGAATAAATTTTGTAAAACTAATTGTCATGGCTCATATACAGTATGACCAACAGAGGGACAATCAAAAGGAAAGCATCAGTTATGTTTATTGTGAAATTTTTTTATTCAAAATAAAGCAATGTGAGGGGAACACACTATGAGAAAATTACCATTTTTTAAATGGTAAATATCTTACCAAATGGAATAGGTTTTATATTCTAAGTAGTATATTGAACAGTAAAACATTGGGGTGCCTGGGTGGCTCAGTGGTTTGGGCTACTGCCTTTGGCTCGGGTCATGATCTCAGGGTCCTGGGATCGAGCCCCGCATCGGGCTCCCTGCTCCGCAGGAAGCCTGCTTCCCCCTCTCTCTCTCTCTGCCTGCCTCTCTGCCTACTTGTGATCTCCGTCTTTCAAATAAATAAATAAAATCTTTTAAAAAAAAGAAAAGAAAATTAAAACATTAAAAAATAAAATTTTAATTTAAAAAATTATGTAATTTTTAAAAAAGGTTAAAAATAGCAGAACCATTTTTCTTATAACTGGAAAATACATTGTGTATATATCTATCAAAAATAACTTGTCATGGGGGCGCCTGGGTGGCCCAGTAGGTTAAAGCCTCTGCCTTCGGCTCAGGTCATGATCCCAGGATCCTTGGATCGAGTCCCACATTGAGCTCTCAGTTCCGCAGCATTCCTGCTTCTTCCTCTCTCTCTGCCTGACTCTGCCTACTTGTGATCTCTGTCAAATAAATAAATAAAATCTTTTATAAAAAAATTTAAAAAAATAACTTGTCATGTCTGGAATCAGGAGCATATGGAAAAAAATAATATCTGAGGACAATAATTCTGCCATGTTTTGTGCCTTGTTAATATTTTTAAACAGTCAGGCAACTTTTAGCTTTATTGAAATACCTGCTAAGATACCAGCAGTGCCTTTTGGAGCCCTATGACTATAAAAATTAATTGCAAATATTCAAAATGTTTACTATGGTGTCACTATTTAGGGCCACCACCAAGTATGTTTCAGAAGTAAGCATAACTGTTACTCTTCTGTAAGGCAAAAGGGCATATTTTCAGGAGTTCCATCTGCTGTACCAGGAGGTGAATCAAGTAATGATTTTGTCTATAAAATAATTCACTTTTCAATCTAACATTCCTTATTCCACATTATAATAATAAAAACTAGGAGGAGACTAAAACAAACAAACAACTACAACTGCAACAACCAGCTTTTCCTTCAGTGGAAAAGTAAATATAACCTTATGAGTAGCCTGAAATTTATTTTATTTATTTTTTTTTTAAAGATTTTATTTATTTATCAGAGAGAGAGGGGGAGAGAGCGAGCGCAGGCAGACAGAATGGCAGGCAGAGGCAGAGGGAGAAGCAGGCTCCCTGCTGAGCAAGGAGCCCGATGTGGGACTCGATCCCAGGATGCTGGGATCATGACCTGAGCCAAAGGCAGCTGCTCAACCAACTGAGCCACCCAGGCGTCCCCTGAAATTTATTTTTAAATATTTTTAAGATAAACGTTTTTGTTAGAAAACCATATATTTTATATTACTAAGAAATAACAGGCAAAGTTTTATTAACTTCTAAAAAGTCTAGTTACTTCTATTTATCTATTAACTCATCTCATTTTGAAGTAGAACATGATCACACCTATTGTATCTACCCAAGTTTGTATGCTTTGGTTATTTTATGTTTGCTATTTCCTTGATTAATTTTTACAATATTTGATACATAATAGTATCTTTAAGTCCATCTATGGTTTCACAGAATTTGTTTGAACTTCATAAAAATGTACCATACTTTTTGCACTGCCCTTGTTTTACTTCTCTATTAACTTTCCAAGATTTATTCACTTTAGAGTGTGTAGCTATCATTTATTTTTATTCCTCCATAATGCTATGTTTACAAATTTGTATTTATCTGTACTTTTAAAATTATCTTAATTATAAACCATTTCTCATCTCACGTAACACTCATGTTACTTCTACACTTATCAGATATTATGTAAATTAAAACCACAACTCAGCAACAATAGAACACCATTTTTCAAAATTAAATGGCTTACCAGAATTCTTTAATTCTATCCTTTATTTGTATTAGATGACGCTTTATTCTGGTATTTGGCATTTTTCATATGGAGGAAAGCTTATAAATTGATATTCCATAAATAGAAGGAAGAATGGCCGTATGCCTATATATCAGGTGTCCTGTTTTCACTCCCTTTGTGGAGCACCTACCCTGGAGGTCATGTAATAACCAATGACCAAAAAACAAACAAAAAACCCAAACATCCAGGTCGAAGTGCCATCCCTGACTGGAGATGAGTAAACTGCTCAACAGACCCTGGGCAGGCATCTCAGCCCAGGCCTGTGCTGGGGAAGCTGGAGCTGGCTTTGGGCGCAATCAGGAAGCCAGCAAACTGACCGGAGAGTGCAGCCACGGTGAACAGGACTGATGATCTTTTAGCAGCCAGGCCAGGCGCGGACACCCGCTCAGTGAGCCAGGCTAGGAGGCTGCCCAGCGCCTGAGCTGGCAATGCTTACAAGCCCCCTGGGGCTTCGCCCCGCGCCCCAGCACCGGCCTGGCCTCAGGAGGGAGGGGGGCGGGGCGGCGCAGAGAAGGGGCTTTACTAATTGCCAAAACGGGAAGTGAGCTCGCTGAGGACTCAGGAAGGATGGGGGCGGGGGCGGGTCGAGGGCGGCCAGGAGAAGGGACTTTGCTAATTGCTGAAGTGGGAAGTGAGCTCAAGGAGGATGTGGCGGAGAGTCTGGGAGGAGGTGGAGCGGCTGGAGGAGGAGGGGCGCGCAGCGCCGCGGTGCTGTGCTGCGTCCCAGTTGGGACTGCAGGACCCACCAGACTCGCCGCCCATGCGCTTTCCCGTGAGGTCCTGCTGTCCCGCTCCTGCTGCCTGCTGCCCCTTCCCGCCCCAAGGCTTCTCCTGACCACCCTCTGTGCACAGGTAAAGTGACACCGCGCCTCACCCTCACCTGGAGCAGAAAGCGGGGGACGCGACCTGGGGGCGGGGAGGGGGGTTGTTGTAACCCAGCCTCCCGGGAACACCAGGGCACCGGGACCACCCCGGACGCTGGGCAGAATCCGGGTCCGCATGGGGTCGGGCTGGGGACAGCGCCTTGCGAGGTGCCCCCCGCCAGCGGGCGCGCTAGCCCCCATTATTCGGAACCCACCTGTGAGAGCCCACCTGTAGAGGCCTTTCATTAGAATGGTCTCTGGTTCTAGCCTCAGTTCAGAATACTGCATGTATCTGAGGACCGAGTCCAGATGTTTCTTTCATCTCTGACTTGAATTTGAAATCCTCCTCAGACTTCAGCTTCCAGGATTTCTCCAGTCCTTGCTCTCCCACTGTCTTGGTGGGGATCCGCCATGAGTGTTGAACCCAGGAATGAATGAATGATATATACCCCAGATCGCTGGGGCTTTGTCTTGTTTTGCTGAGGTTGGAAAGGCTTGCCAGAGACCCCCTGTATGCAGATACAGAGCTGCATGCAATTGCTTAAACGTGTTCCCCACTTAATTGCTTGGGCATTGAACATTTCGCCCTTAACCTGTGGCTTGAGCAGTTAGGAGGAGACAATCTGGAGGCGAATCAGAAGATGGCTGAATCCACATGGTGGTGGTCTGGGTTTGGGAGATTTTCCTGGAGATTCAAACGAAAGATCTAAATTCTTCCAGTGGGGAGTGGTAAACATTTTATGGATGGGAGATTGAAAATAAATGATCTGGTTAACCTTTCCCTCCCCCTCAAAACCCATTATTTGAAAAAACAAAAAGGGAAGTGAAGGGAGAAATCCTCCCACTCCCATCCCCACTCAGCTCCATAGCCACCTCCTCTTCCAAGAACCTAACAGACAAGGTGCCAAGAAGTGTTAGGTACCAGCAGTGGTCTCAGATCTCATTCAAGGATCATGGTGAAAGGCATTCAAAGAGATTGTGGGGGCACAGGTATCCAATTAAGGGGGACAAGTTTAAGGTTTGCCTGGTCCCCTAAAAATTAATGGCACTAGAGAAGATGAGCTTGGGAACTATAGCTTAATGGATACAATGTGTAAAAAGCTTCAGTGAGTCATGGTGGGAAGAGGCCATGAGGGCAGCAAATACAGTCTTAGATGATGTTATTAATAGCACTACAGGCTCTAGATTTCCTGTGGTGGCAAGACCAGCCCGGCCAAAGTGGATACTCACAACCTGGAACAGAGGGTCTTGGAGATCCCAGCACGTGAGGTATGATGAGAGGGTAAAATGATAGGAGGTGTCCTTTGGAAGGACTGTCTCCTTGACTTTAAAAGGGAGAACCCAAATCTGTAGGTGAAATCTTTTTGGCTACAAAGAGGGCCGAGGCCTCCTAAGGTCAAGGTCTCCTCGTCACTTGCAAAGATGTCGAAGAACATATTCAGACATTTCAAAGATGTCCTCATGTCCATCGGTTCCCACTCTGGAATTCTATCAATAAGGTGAGAGTTCCTCTAGTTGAAAAAAAGATCTAAAATGACGTCCCTTTCTCATGTAATTTCTGTAACCTCCAGGACACACCCACCTCCCCCTTCCAGCTCTGTAATGAAGCCACAGCTGGTGCCAATTTGTGGAACTCCTTAAAGGCTATTCTCCATTATATACCCCCTGACAAAGTTCCCATGCTCCCTCACCTGATTTCCTGCACTCACCTCCCACCTGGTGTGTTCACACCTGCAAGTGCCTTTTACCAACCCCTTTGCCAAAAGGCAGCCAGAGTGACCTTTCAAAGACCTATCAGTTCCTGGCATTTGTCTCCATAGAAATCTGCACTGATCTTCTAACAAATTCCCAGTCCTCCAAAGGCACCCATAATCCTCCCATCAGTCTCTTCATACCCCTCCAACTGACTGATGCCTGTTCTGCCCCCATCTCTCTGCCCTTCAACCACACTGCCTCCCTCTTCCTGTGGAGACCCCTCATGGTGCCTGCCTCCAAGCACAGGTGATTCCCATTGATGGGAAGACCCTCTTCCTCTCCCCCATCTCCCCACTCCAGTTACTCCCACTTATTCGTGAGCTAACTAGCCCCATGGTACACACTCTCCATGCAGCCTGCTCTCTCTTTTCTAGCACTGGCCTCTGTTTCTAGCTGTGGTTGTGTCATGGATGTCCCTCCCCAGCCAGCCTCCAAGCTCTCCTTCCCTTTAGCTCCAACACCTGACACAGTGCCTGGCACGTAGTAAGCCCTGGCTAGCTTCTAAGAGCCTCACTGAGGGACTGAAAGCATTTTAAAAAGGTCACCACGTAGGCTCCAAACTGTAGGCAGAAAAAGCTTTGCCTGGATTGACATTTTAGAGACGTATTCGTCAAGTTGGATGTGTTCACTGACTTTACCTTGTAAAATTTAAAAAAAAAAAAAAAAAAAAAAGGACCTCTGTATCGCTTCGCATCTAACGAAGGCACATGTATACTATTAGACCACGTTATGAGCTTAATGGAAGGAGACAAGATGTTTTCGCTAAGAAAATGTATAAGACTGTTGAGGTCAAGTGGGAGAAAACAGTCCGTTTGTTGGAGCATTGCTATCTTACTCTATCACAGCCACTCATAAAAATCTGACATGGGGTGAGTCAGAGTTGTCTGTTGGAGATGAGTTAGATCTGGCTCATGTTCTTACAGACATGAAAGCCAGGAACGAAGAAGGAGGCTTTGAAAGCCTGGGTTCAGGAGGCGGTTTGGTTCACTGCGATGAGCTAAGTGCCCAGGGCTAGGGGCAGACATGCGGGCCTGTGTCCTTCCTTTGTTCTGGGGTCCCTCTTGCACCATGTGGTGAGGCTGGTGGCTGGGAGCAGCTCAGGACAGGACCCGGTGGCATCTTACCTCTCTCACCCTCCTGTGGGCTCCAGTGGGCTCCAGTAGGTCCCAGGGGACAGCCTGCCTTCCTTGAAAAGCCCAGTAGCACTGGGAGCAGAAACTGGGACCAAAGAGTGAGCATCCTGTTTGACAAGCTGGACCAGCCACCTCTTCTTCAGATGCAGAGGGAACCCTGGCATGCTGACTCCTCCCTTCTCCCTTTCCCCTTTCCTCTCTTCCTCCCTCTTCCCTTCCCCTTTCTCTTTCCCTGGTGGTGCCCTTTCCCAATGCCCACTTCATCCCTTTTCCTTTCTACATGCCTGACTTGTAGAGTTTCTTCTCTTTCCTCCCCATTACTTCCCTTCATCTGAATCTCCTCTTTGTTCCCTTTGTCCCCGCTCTCTGCTCCTCCTCCCCTTCCGTGGGCCCTGTTCAGCTCCATCCCGACTGCAGGCAGAGCTGGACTAACATGCTCACTTGCTAGCTCAGTCACCCTCCAGAGAAGTCACTCTTCGGTAGCCACCTTCCTGACCCCCTGGTCCCTTCTCCACTTGTTCAGATATTGCTCTGAAGTCTGAGGAGGACAGAGCGGGGCTGCCACAGAATCAGGCCAGAGGAGAAACCAAACCATGTGTCCACACTGTCGCCCAGCACTGCTGCTCTGAGAGTTTTCAGAGTCCTCAACAGGGTTAGGATTTAGGGGCTTCTTCAGAACCGGGAGTGAAAACAACCATAGGTCAAAAGAAAAGCTATGGCCCCCACACAAAAATAATAATCACAAATGAAAACTATGTTAACACTGAAGTCCCAAAGTCGAAGAATTGCCTTGAATCTGTCACAAGAAAGCACCCAAGGCCTCACTTTCTGGGTTCTGGTTGGCCTGGAATGGCAGGAGCCTCTGACCCGCGCGTGGGGGTGCCAAACGATGGGGGCTAGCCCGCCCCTTTTTGGGGCGGGAATACCTCATGCAGCACTATGCCTGGCCCGACCCCTGGGGGTTGGGGTGCGGCGCCGCGTCCAGGGTGGTCCCGGTGCCATGGGGTTTGCTGGAGGCTGGGCCCCGCCCCCCCCCTGCTCGTGGCCCCCGTTTTCTGCTCCAGGTGAGGGTGCGGCGCAGTGTCACTTTACCTGTGAGCAGAGGGTCTTCCGGAGAAGCCATGGGGCCTGGAGGGGCAGCAGGCGGCGGAACCTCTCACTCATCTCTCACTGCCCACACATTCAGATATAGGGGAATATTGATTGACAAAATATTAATTGCCAAATAACACTAGTTGGAGAATAAGAAAAATGCAGGCACCTGATTATATAATATTACTTAAATAAAATATGTTTTTATAAGTGCTATTGGAAGTAAATTCCTCAATATTTTAATCACACAGAATGATGGAATCCTAGATTTTTTTTTCTTGTATTTACTAAGAAAATGATCATGCCTCAAGTATATTAAAATGGAATAGGGAAAATTAAAAATTGTTTTAAGTTGATTTGCGTGTCTTGTGCGTATGTGAGAGAGAAAGTGAGAGAGAAAGAGAAAGAGAGAAAAAGAGAAAGGGAAAGACAGAGAGGTGGCTGCAGTGAATTGATGAGTTGCAGGATAGATTTTAAAGTTTTGTCTTTTGCTTTCTACATTTCCTTTTCCTTAGGTTCAAGAGAACAATCAGTAATATCTCAGATGCCTGCTGGTAACATCAGCAGAAAGAGTTAGAGGTTCCCAGAAAATTAAAGATGAGATATAGTTTTCCTGACATGAGAAAAGTCATTTTTTGTCCCCAGCTATTTTCAATGATCTATACCCCACCTGTGTACTTGCCCAAGCACACTTCTTCCAAAACTTCCTGGGAGGTTCTTACAAAGAAATGCAAAAACCTCACTAGTTAAGGATTTTGAGGGAACAAGGCAATGGGAAAACTAACAGTCACCACCAGACCAGGAAATAGCCTAAGCTATTGAGACAATAAATGAGTGGTAAAACTCCTAGTGCTATTTCAAAAGTAATCAAGGCCTTGCATTCCTTGTTCCAGAAAATGAGCCCAAGACCCCATCTAGTTTATATTTGCTTTTGAAGCCTGCAGAGTCCCTTTCCCTTGTCCAACAGTTACCTCTGCTTTATTCTAACGTTGAAGTTTCTGCCCTCGGTGGAATACAAGCTTCATTCATGTGAACATGCAATACATATTGCACAAATACATATGTGGATGTGCATGCATCCACAACCTTATGACCAACCATACACGGGATAATAAAACTCTCCCTTCTGAGTATTCATCTTAAATACTAAATAAAAATCTCTCTCCTGTTCAAACAGTCAAGGCTTTGGAACTTATTCCCTGTGATCTCCTTGTATGTTGTAAACAAAGATTCCTTTGTTTGACAACTCCACCTGTTTCTGTGATTCACCAAAGACTGACCTCAGTTAGTTCCGTTACTGTAATGGCTTTCACTACTCTGATTCTACCTCTGCAAGTCTCCAAATTTAACTATTTTTTTCTCCCAATTCCACATGTTCTTGGCTTTAAACTGCAACTCTGAAGAGATGATTTGCTTGTTTAAAAAAAAATCAAGCAAAGGGAGTAGTAGTCAACATTATTACTTTGAACTTCCTGCCCTAAGGGGCTCTCCTGTTGTTTCTCTTTGACTTCCTGGACTGAAACGACAGAAATTTGGCAATACATCACTCCCCAATCCAGATTACTGACAGAACAGTTTAGACCCTGAGAAAAATATTAGTTTAAAAGATCACATAATTAAATACTTAAGCATGTAGTGTAATATAGTGGTTTACAAGAAATATATTTTGGTCATCTGAATATTTGGTTTTCAACCATGGCTACTGACTCACAGCTCCTAAAACTCTTGGAATTTCCTGTGATAAGGGTGAGAGAGGTGTGTTTTGTTATGTTAATGAAGTGACATTCAGACCTCACTCAAGGCAAGGGCTCTTTGCCTGAAGGACCAAACACTTGGTGAAAGCCTTCATAACTTTTTGCCCAACATGCCTCCCCTTCCTCCCAATTCAGGATTATCTGGGGAGGGAAGAGGAGCTGGAGATTAGATCAGCAAATGACAATGATTTAGTCAGTCATGACTATGTCATGAAGCCTCCACAGAAAACCTGAAAGGACTGGGTTCAGAAAGCTTTTAGTTTGTTAAATGTATGAAAAGGCAGGAAGAGTGGCAGTCTTACAGAAGGTAATAGAAGCTCTGTGCCCATTCTCCATACCTTGCCCTGTGTACTTCTTTATCTATCTATTGATTTAAATCTTCTATTATATCTTTTAATAAGCTGGCAAACACAAAGTAAGTATTTTTCTGAGTTTTGTGAGTCCCTGTAGCAAATTAAAGAATGAAAGAAGTAGGCCACTGGGACCTCCAACCTGTAGTTGCTCAGTCACAAGCACAGGTAATAACCTGGGGCCTACAGTGAGACTGGCATCTGAGATGGGGTTGGAGATAGTCTTGGAGGACTGATCCCTTAACTGATGAAATCTTACGCTATGTTCAGGTAGATAGTGTCAGAATTTAGTTGAATTCTTGGAGATCCTGCTGTTGTCTGAAAAGTATTTGGCATTGTTGGTATGATGTCCTAAAACCCAAAAAGATATAGCTACCTCAAAATAAGAATAAGGTTGACAGCTTAGATATAATAAGTGAGTATATCAGGGATTTAAAATATACCCAATAAATAATGTAAGGAAATAAGAAAAGATTTTGAAATGAAAACAAGAATAAGAACCTAGTGGTACTAATAGATTAAATATATGTAATCTAGTTGAATTAAGAATACAATGGATAGAATACATAATGGATGCAATAGAGATAAGAAGTCACTTAAGGATATAGTCATCTGGATACCAGCAAAGCATTAAAATTATCAATATAAAAGAGGTGTAAGATGTAGGTGATGTGTGTGGAACAAAAGCTAGAGAAAAAATTAGATTTCCTTACTACTCATAGCCTGTTGACAAGTCCTTGAAGTTCCTCTGGGGACTCAGCTGCTTCCATGTGGACACATCCACTCAGGGCATAAAGCATTCTTAGTCCACCCCCCCCCCAGGATATTGAAAATCTACTTTCACATGTAAAAATTACTTTGGAAACTTCTTTATCTCTACTCCCCACCCCTACCCTCAAGATATACATTGGCAATCATCTCCCAAGCATATACCCACTGATACACATCAGAAGAGTCTCTTCCCTAAGTTTTTACTAAATAGTAATAAATGACCTTTCCCTAACAATAGCTAGCCCCCTCAAGGTCCTGGAAACCTTGTTTATAAAATACCTTGGAGGCCTGTGCTATCCCTAACCTCCTCCCAAATTGAAAGTATATAATCAGCCACTCTTCATGACCCTCTCTCTCTACTCCAAATAAATAAATAAATTTTTTTAAATAAAATAAAATAAATGACTTTTTTTAAATGAAAGAAGAAAAAGGAAAGAAATATTTGAATATTAATGTACATCTGTTTCTCAAGCATAAAATAGTCAAGACACTGGATTAAAACTTACATACAAGAAAAGAAAGAAAATATTCATAACTATAGTTGACTCTATGAATCCCAAACTAGGGCATACATACCAAAGACAAAAAAAAAAAATCATAAGTGTTAGAGAGAAAAAAAATAATTCATTAATAAAGAGACAAGTATCAGACTGACAGAAATTTTTTAAATAACATCAGATATAAAAAAGAATGAAGTAATAGCTTTATTATCTTGAAAAAAATAATCACAAATGTAAACATTTAGATCCTTATAAAATGTCATTGGAATAGGAAGGCATAATAAAAAAAATTTTCAGGAATACAGACCACAGTTAATTTGCCTTAATTTGTGTAGGCAGCACTTAAATACTAATATTATTTTAACAGTTAAAATGTATCTATGACCTATGGGGTAGGGGAAAAGAGGATGACCAAGTCATCTTGAAATAATTCAGTTTTATGTAAAAAGTAAAAAGATCGAAAAAAAGACTTGAAGAAAAGAGAGATAAAACATATGCATAATAAAAATAAATAAACAACTGGAGTGCCTGGGTGACTTAGTCGGTTCAAGTGTCTGCCTTCAGCTCAGGTGATGATCCCAGGGTTCTGGTATTGAGCCCTGCATCAGGCTCCCTGCTCAGTGGAGAGTCTGCTTCTCCCTCCCATTGAGAAAAAAAATTTGACTTATTTATTTGAGAGAGATAATCTTTAAATTTGACTTATTTATTTGAGAGAGAGTGAGAAAAGAAAAACATGCACACAGCAGGGGGAATAACAGAGGGAGAGGGAGAAGCACCCCACTGAGCAGGGAACCCCCTGCGGGCTCTATCTCAGGACCCGGGTATTATGACCTGAGCTATAGGTAGACACTTAACTGGCTGAGCCACTCACGTACCCCCAATGAATACAATCTTTACAAATAATAATAATAATAATAAATAATATTACAGATAGTATGATTTTTTTAATGTAAGACTTGGTATAAAAACAGGATGACATACTTGTCTAATTATAGCAAAAGACTTTGATAAGTGTAGATGCAGTAGTACATAAAAAATTTAACTTCTTTCATTAACTGATAATTTAATTAGATTAAATTAAGAGACATCAAAATTTAGAGAATCTAATAGTCCTGATCTATTAATAAATGTAGCCATCCTGACCCCAAAACAATAGTCTTCAGTAAGTATATAAGCATAAGTTGAACATTTACACAAACAGGCCATTATTTAGGCCAGAAGTATATGCCAATAAATTCCTAGAGTTAAATATCAGGCTATATTTTCCAAGAATAAGGCAATAAAATTAGAAAACAATGACCAAAATATTAAATTCATATAATTGGAAGTTAACTTCATACCTAAAAAGAAATAATACAGCTAATTCAGAAATTTTTAGAATTACAGTACTTTGGTAATATCAACTCTCAAAATGAGTAACGGACTGGTGGGGCTAGGGAGGAAGAGATCCATAGGGAACTTTGTGAACAGGCTCTCAGAAATCCCCAAAATGTGGTGTGGTAAAGAGATAAATTGGACCACCCTACCCCGGGAAGAGCACCCTGATCTAGGCATGTAGGATGGAGGACCACCCTGCCCTAGGTGTATGGGGTGGGTCATGTGGGGTGGGTGTCTCTATGATAAACACCTGTAACCAAAAAAGAATAATCAGACCCTCAAAAGGAGGTAAGCCATTGCAGCAGTTATTGATAGAGATGTTAAAAGGATTAAAGTTGCCTGGTTACCTTTTTATAAAAAATAAACCCTGAAGGCACTCATTGTTAACTGAGTGGGGACCCCTCTTAGTTGTGAGAACTTTTTCTATATATTCACTTGATAAACTTCTGCCACTTACTCACTCTCCATTGCCCACAAGATTCCTTCCTTGACTCCAAGAGACAAGAAACTAGCTCTCCCACATCATTCCCTAGAGTTAAGTATCAGGCTATATTTTCCAATGATAAGGCAATAAAACTAGAATAGAATGACCAAAATATTAAGTCCATGTAACTGGAAGTTAACTTTATACCTAAAAAGAAATAATACAGCTAATTCAGAAATATTTAGAATTACTGTACTATGGTAATATCGTTTGTGAAAATATGTGACAATAATTAAAGGTATGAAGGAAATCTAAAGGTTTAATTGTATTAATTCAAAAGAAAAACAAAACAATACAACAAAACACCAAAGCATAAAACAACAAAACAAAACAAAAAGAATATAAAGGCAAAACCTAAGAACAGCAGCAGTAATAACAAAATATTATGGAAAGAAGCAAATTTTTGGACTAGATTAATAAGAAAGATTTGACCAATGAGTACTGGTCAGGAATACTCAGAGATGATGAAGATAAAATAAAATACTAAATGAAATGTATAAAAACTAAATTATAGACCTAAGAGACTAATTAAAAATGCTTCTAGAAAAAGAGTCTCATTTGAAGACAATAAAATTAATAGCACCATAGACAAAACTGTATTTGTGACATAGGGGAGCAATTAGAGATGATAAAGTATTTCCTTAAATATCAAAGATAACAAGTAGACTCAGTGGCTCAGTCAGCTAAGCCTCTGCCTTCACCTCAGATCATGATCCCAAGGCCCTGAGACTGAGCTTGACTCCCTGCTTGGTGGGGAACCTGCCTTCTTCTTTTCCCTCTCCCTCTGCAGCTTCCCCTGCTTGCGCTTGTTCTTTCTCTCTCTCACTCTCTCTCTCAATAAATAAAATTTTAAAAGTTAAAAAAATTAAGAAATAAGCATCAAAGATTAATCCATAAGGTAAAAATCTTTATTAAAGTGATTAATTAATTTATATTAAAATTAAATATTTCCTTGCAATTAAGTGCAGTGTGGAGGAAAAGTTAATAGACAACTGACATAGGAATGAACAATACTTAAAATATTTAAAACTGACAAGGAATTATTAGATTTAGACTCCATGATGATCTCTATGTATGTGCATATAAAACACCTTAATATACTTTGTTGGAATGTGCTACAGGAAATTAAAGAGACAGAAAGATAAAGGGGGAAAAAAATAGCTCAACTTGAAATGACTAGTTGGTTGCCATTTACATTTTCCACCACTTTTTTGGTCAATGAAATTATTTTACATGTATCTATTATTATCTTGTAGGACATGTTACACTAAGATCATTATTAATGAAGTTGAGAATAAGAATATGATGCCTCATTTCATCATAGTTGTTAAAAATGATTCCTAAGCTGGTAAATGCAGGAAGCCAGAAACAAACAAATAATAATTAGCACCAGTACAAAAGCTTGTCCACCTGGAACCTGTAAGAAAATCCAACTAGATCCTGAAAATAATGAGTGATTTGAGGAAACTGGACAGGGATATAGATTTCCAGATGCTTTTTACTTATAATGGCAATAGCAACTTAGACAAGGTAATGGAAAAAAATCTATTAATTGGCAGTAGGAAAATTATTAAAAAAATATAAACCATAAGCCAATGAACTTGGGAAAATTATGAAGAATCTACATAAACATAAAATGAAACAATATATATTCGCCAAGGCACATTCACATTTTAAAAAATAAGTTGAAAGGGGAACAATATGCCATAATACATATATCAATGTTTTTCATAGAAGTTTAGTATAAAAAATAAACATTTTAAATAATTTATTTGGAAATTGATATCACATATCTGAAAAACTTGGAAGAAGAAATGGATAACCATGACTAAACAAATGTAGCAGAAAAATGATTTACAATAATAGATAAAAGCTATTCAAAAATGCAGTGAATATTGGCCAAAGCTTAGAAAAATCGATAAAATATAAAATGTAAAATGAATTCATGAATGAAAAAGAGAATGCCATTAAATCTAATTTGGAAAAAACTAATAGTTTTTTTTTTTTTGCCTGAATCTGATCTGCCTTTCATTAGGTGGGACACTGACCAAGCCCACTCAGCTCCTCTCTCATGCCCAGTAATAGAAAAGTCAGGGACATTAATTACTTCTGGGATGAATTTTAACCACTGTGGATAGGATGCAGAAGCCAGTGGGTTAAACAGATTCTTTCTTGTTTCAGGAAAATAATTCTGAGATGTATTCTGTGCATTAGGATTGATGCTCAGTTGTCCACAATCATAATCCACTCAGTCTGAACTCATATATGTTTCTCCTGGACCACTTAGCTTTTCTCATTCTCTCCTCTTCCATGTGATCAAATCCCAAAATAATTATTTAGGTTGTGTATGCAAGTCTTGATTTTGAGGGGAAACTCAGTTACAGAAAGAGATGAAAATAAAGATACAGGGAAAAAAATGGGGCACTTGGGTGACTCAATTAGATAAGCATCTGATTTCAGCTCAGGTTGTTATCTCAGGGCGATGAGATGAAGCCCCTATAGGCTCTGTGCTGGGCAAGGAGGTTGCTTAAGATTCTCTCTTCTTATCCCTTTCCTTCCACCCCTCACCTCCCATGCTGTCTTTCTCTTAAATAATAAGCACTGCTGAACTATCTTAGATTCTGTACCTTCTCTCCAGCCATGAACCTATCACTGTCTTTAACTCTTGAAAACTTTATTATACAAATTAATGTGGTGAAGGAAGCAATATGAGAAAGCCTATTAATCTGATGAGCATGGAACTGAACAAACCCTATTGATACTTTCCCTTTGATTTCTAGCCTATCAATACCTACAGTGAGTCACATACACTCAAGATTATTGTTTTTATTGTATACTTCATATATTCATTAATTTTTGACTCGTTATCATTTTGTTGAAGTGTTAAACTATGGTAATAAACAAACTTTTAATTAACTTTTCCTCCTAGGATACAAATATAACTTGCACTTGAGCTTTAGCTAATTTTATGTTCTAAAATTGCCAAAACAAAATGATCAAGGTTTCTAGATTATTTACTGTATTTTCTACTATATAATATTGTTCTATCTCTTCTGTATAAAGAAAATGAATGCTTGGGGCTCTTGGGTGGCTCAGTGCGTTAAAGCCTCTGCCTTCTGCTCAGGTCATGATCCCAGAGTCCTGGGATAGAGCCCCACATCAGGCTCTCTGCTCAGCAGGGACCCTGCTTCCTTTCCTTTCTCTCTGCCTGCCTCTCTGTCTACTTGTGCTCTCTGTCTGTCAAATAAATAAATAAAATCTTTAAAAAAAGCAAATGAATGCTTGATAACTAAATGAATGCTTTACTGAACAAATTAAATATGGCAATAGCATTTTATTTTGTCATGCTTTACATATGAAACTATAATATTATATCACTAGTCTACAAATAATCTACTCACATAGTGATTTGGAAGCTTTTAGCAAAAGAATTCTTCCTCCTGATTGTAGTATAAAAGCCACAGAAATATTCAGAAGACTCCTAGGATAGAAAGTTAAATCCAGTTATCCGTGATGCCTTGAGTAGGACCTGACCTATGTATGTCCTGGGATGCACTAGTAACTGTTACATGAGATAGGATTATATTTAATATATACAGTTTCATTTGCTTCACAAAGGAGATATAAATTTGAGAATAAAATATTTGATGAATCTATAAAGTCTATATCTATTTGTAACCAATGTGGTAGAATTAAGATGTTAATTTGAAAAAAAAATTTCATTGAACACATACACATATTCAATTGTTTTTATATATATAAACAGCATTATTTATTTATGTAAATAAATGCATTGTCAGTAAAATCCATTTACTTATCAATCATAAGGGTAATGTTAAGTACTAAGAATAAGAAATATGTGAAAAGATAAGTGTTCAAGAGTGCAGTTTGTGGTAATTAATACAACATGATAGGCTCATAAAAAAGATATATTACTTGAACTTAAAAGCTTCTATAATTAAGCGATGACCACTTGAAATTTGTAATTAGTCTTGCTGCAGGTTTTCCTTGCACTTATTGCCCTTCCCCAGAAGTTCATTAAGAATTTCTGTGAATGTCCTTATGTTTAATCTCATTCATAGATTCCACTGCTGCTCACAAAACAAAGCCAAAAAGAGAGGTAACTCTATGTGGCACTCCATCCACAAGCAATACATTTATAAATAATTAAAAAGCTCTCTACTTCATTTGTTACCCATTCAGCTGATAATTTAAAAGAGTAACTGAGGCCATTTTATCAGCACTTTTAATAGAATGCGACTCAGAAACTTCACAGTGTTATTTAAGAAGAAATGCTCATGTGTTAAGGTTTTTATTTTTTTTTAAATCAACAAAATAATTTTCAAATATTAAAAGCAAATGTCTCCTTTTCCTCCAAGTTTCCTTGCTATGTCAAAGTTATAAATAAATACATTACAATCGTATTTTGAGTCATAGATAAAAACAAATGTTCTGAAACTGTCTGTGGGTTGAGTGTCTGGGTTAACTAGTATAAATATCTGAACTCAAGGTATTTAGACTGTATTAGATGGTTCTTTTAGACTATTTAAAAATACATGCTCAGATAATGACAACATTATTTTATTCATTTTAATAAATAAATTATTTTATTTAATTATGTTTATATATTTATTTATTAAATTAATGATTTAATATTTAAAAATCTAAATTTGAAATATTTTAAATTCTAAAAAATAGTTATTTAATTAAATCGATATATTTAATATAAATATTTAATAAATTATTTAATCATTATTATAATGATTATGCAATACATTATGTATTGTGTAATAATTGCATTTTAATAAATAAATAAATGTATTATTTACATTATCTTATTTTACTTTATTTTATTTAGTTGACAAAGAGAGGGAGAACGCAAGCAAAGGGGGCTGCAGGCAGAGGGAGAGGGAGAAGTAGGCTCCCAGCTGAGCAGAAAGTTCAAACTGGGGTTCCATCCCACGACCCTGGGATCACCACCTGAGTTGAAGGCAGATGCTTAACTGACTGAGCCATCCAGATGCCCAAGGCTTTGTATTCTTCGCTTCTAAACATTGATGCTGCTTCATCTCTGGAGTTAGTAAATTGATGCTGAGAATTCATATCAAAGAATTGATAGTAGCTGTTAAACAGAAACATGTAATTTAGGGGAAAAAAAAGAACAGAAGGAAGAGAAAGGCCAAAAGTCAAAAGCATATTAATATAAAATTTAATTAGATAAATAAAGCTGGTATTCCTGAAGGGGGCTAATAAAAGAGCTGCAAAGAGCTGATAGGATTAGGAAAATTGTCCACTCCTGGTCATTTCATAATTTTAAACTATTCCTTATTAATAAATATACTTAGTTCCAGAAACACAACCACATAAGGACATTTCCACCAAGTTTCCTCTAACAGCATTTACAAATAAGACGTTCAAACAATGTAGTTCGTTACATGTTGCATCTGTATCTTAAAGTTTAAACACTTTCTGTGACACATTTTCTAACAATGAAAATTTATATATAAGGTATATATATATATATATATATATATATATACCTTATCCCTAAATGGAAAATATATATATATATATATATATATATATATATATATATATATATATATAGAAACCTTATCCCTAAATGAAACCTTTCTTTGTTTATTAGCTTAAATAGGTAAATTAGCAACAACAACAACAACAAACAGCTAATATTATAGAGGTAGGAACAATTTACCTTTTCATTCATTGCTATTTTCTAAAAATTCCTATTTTATTTTTTTCTCAAGTCTGTCATAATAATTTTCTAAATCTCCTGCCTTATTCAATTTTTTTCTTTTAGTGGAAATCTCTATTTCATATTTATTTTCTCTTCCTCCACTCTTTGCTCTAATAATTCAATGTGTTATTAGATTTTCTGTTTTTCTCTTTATCCAGATATATCTTTTCTTTCTTTCTTTCTTTTCTAAATAATTTCATTTGCTGGCATTTTACATCAGTACATGCTTTCTTATGGATGTTATAAATGTCTGTGGAACTACTAGAAGAAAAAACTTTTTTACCTTTAAGAAGTTTACAGTCTAGGGGCGCCTGGGTGGCTCAGTGGATTAAGTCTCTGCCTTCGGCTCAGGTCATGGTCTCAGGATCCTGGGATCGAGCCCCACATAGGGCTCTCTGCTCAGCAGGAGCCTGTTTCCCCTTCTCTCTCTCTGCCTGCTTCTCTGCCTACTTGTGATTTCTGTCTGTCAAATACATAAATAAAAGCTTTAAAAAAAAAAAAAAAGAAGTTTACAGTCTAGAGTGCCTGGGTGGCTCAGTTGGTTAAGTGTCTTCCTTCAGCTTAGGCCATGATGCCAGGGTACTAGGATCCAGTCCTGCATCAGCTGCCTGCTCAGCAAGGAGTCTGGTTCTTCCTCTCCCTCTGCCCCTCCCTCTCTCTTTCTAATAAATAAATAAAATCATTAAAAAAAAGACTTACTGAAATCTGAGACTGAATTACTAAATTCAGTCTTAATATAAGACAGCTAAACAAAGCAATGATCACAACTGGAAAATTTAGTCAGATCATGGTTTAACATTTTTGGTTGACACGGGACCTCTTTCAGTAACAACTTCCCTAAATATCAATTTCTTTTTAAGGCAAAAAATTTTGACAAGAAATCCAGATCCTTCTCATCATTTTCATATCAATTTAATGTGACATCCTCGGAGTATATAATCAAATATGTAATTATTCTATCTGTTGCCTTGTATATTGCCTGTATCTTTTTCAGACTCAAAGTTCCATTGAGGTAGAGTTTTTTTGTTTTGTTTTTAAAGCAGAGATTTTTAAAGTGTTTGATATATACAAGATGCTTAATAAGTGTTTACAAAACCTATGTATTTCAGAAGCCTTAAACAGGCTTTAAAATAATGTAGGTGATATTAGTAGTCATATCAAACAGTTTGTAGGTTTCAGTCATGTAAATAACTACATTTCTCAGAGACAGCGAAACATACAAATGATCTGGGTCCAGTAGGATAATGCTAGCATGTGTTGTAAATTCTCTTATATGACCTTATTCTTGCAAAAATTGGTTATGTGGCAGAAAAAAAGGTATCACTATCTTATACTTTATGATTTAAAGAGATTTATGGAAGTTGTTAATTTCTTACACTACCCCTTTGTTTCAGTGGACCCAATTTCCGTGGTAATGGTGAGAGGAAAGTAGGCAATTTAGGCAGCAGCAAAAATCTCCTACAAGGCACTATAAAATAAGGCTTGTTCTAGATCATGGGTCTGTCCAAAGGGGAATGTTAAGGGGTAGAATGGATGATGGGTGCATTGTGGACTTATAACTATAAGATTAATACTGTTATGCCCCAATAATGGGTCTATGATTAAAGGAGCGAGACTGATGTAAAGCGAAGGTCAAGCAAAGCCTTATTTCATGCCAAGCATCAAGAATCTAACCGAACGTTCAGAGCCACACCTCTTATGAGAGAAGGCAACCCTTCACTGTTTCACAGTCTAGCTTTTAAGGGCAAAGGCCATGAAGTCAGGCCTGGCCACGCACAGGTGACCAATGAGATTTTAACACACACAGGAAACTCCACAGTGAGGCTAGGTGACCAATTGAGGTTCAATTTACCCTGGTATAGACATTTGACCCAGCCTATTACACCTTGATTAGGATTGGTGCCAAAACGGTTCCCAAAGGGCAGAGGAGTGGGGCATACTCCTTAGTATCTAGGGAGACAATATGCAAACACCACCCCCCCCTCCCGCTGATTGATGTCTCCACCTGGCCTGACCCACCCTTGTATATGGGCTTTGTTACCTGGAGCTGATTTCCAGGTCTTGTTTTTAAGTGAATTCCCTGGGGGAAGGGGAGCAAGGACAGTTTCAGGGTTAACCTCAATGAAAGCCTCTTGCTAAAATATAAAAATATAAAATAGGTCCTTACATTACAACAACTCAGTAGGGAAAGTCCCAGTGTGGTGATCAAAGAAGTGATGTAACTTGCATTGCGCATTTTATTTTTAAAACGTGTAAGTTGTATTTTTCCCTGCCATGACATCATACTTTATCTTCATCTCTGTCTACTAGTTTAAAACTAGTTAAACAAACTCGACAATTTTTTTAAAAATATTTTATTTATTTATTTAAGAGGAAAAGCCAGAGAGAGAGAGAGAGAGAGAGCATGAGCAATATGGGGCTCGATCCCAGGACTCTTGAGATCATGATCTGAGCCAAAGGCAGACACTTAACTGACTGAGCAAATGAGACTCCCACAAACTCAACAATTTTATAAAATTTTTATTTGTTGGGGTGCCTGGCTGGATCAGTGAGTAAAATATGTAACTCTTGATCTTGGGGTTGTACGTTTGAAAACCACCTTGGGTGTAGAGGTTTTTAAAAATAAAATCTTTTAAAATTTTTTTTCATTTTTTTATGTAAGCCATTGTATGGCAGTATTGATCACTATATTGTACACATGAAACTAATATTAACCTTATTTTAACTAACTGGAATTTAAATAAAAACTTTAAAAATAAAATAAAAATAATAATCATAAAAATTAAAAAGAGGAAAAATTATTTGGCAGGCAATATTCTTTTTTTTTTTAAAGATTTAATTTATTAATTTAACAGAGAGAAATCACAAGTAGATGGAGAGGCAGCCAGAGAGAGAGAGAGAGGGAAGCAGGCTCTCTGCTCAGCGGGACTCGATCCCAGAACTCTGAGATCATGACCTGAGCCGAAGGCAGCGGCTTATCCCACTGAGCTACCCAGGCGCCCGGCAGGCAATTTTCTTAATTGCATGATTATTTATTATTATTTATTATTATCATAGTCTGTGTGTGTCGGTGGGAAGTGGCTGGTATTCCAGTGAGTTCCATATCTGTGTTACACTGAGGTCCATGTCTGTAGTCAGTCTTTTTTTTTCTTTTAATTTATTTTCAGTGATCTAAAATTCATTGTTTATGTACCACACCCAGTGCTTCATGTAATAAATTCCCTCCTTAATACCCACCACTGGGCTCACCCAACCACCTGCCACCCTCCTCTTCAAAACCCTCAGTTTGTTTCTCAGAGTCCACAGTCTCTCATGGTTTGTCTCTCCCTCCGATTTCCCCCAGCACACTTCTCTCCATCTCCCAGTGTCCTCCACGTTATTCCTTATGTATTGAGTCTTATAAAAACATTTATTTCTTTCCCTATTCTGCTTTGCATATGCTTACCTTAGATGTTAAAATGTTATAAACCTCTCCTGCCTGGTCCATTTTCTCTCTCTTCTCTCATGATTTCTCATGCTCTCCCTGCCAACCCCACATGCCTTACAATATCTGGATATGACTAATTTCTTCCTGAGCTACTTTATTCTACTCTGCCTTATGGTTGCCCTTCCCTCTTCTGTACCATAACTTCTATCCCCTGCATTTGTGCTTTAACAATACCTAATTCTTTTCACTACATCTGTATCTTTGAGGTCAATACTCAGTAGTGCAATCGCTGGGTCATAGGCTAGCTCTATTTTACTGGAAAGAAGGGCCATATGCACCCCAGTGTTCATAGCAGCAATGTCCACAATAGCCATTCTGTTGAAAGAGCCAAGATCCCCTTCAACAGACAAACGGATAAAGAAGATGTGATCTATGGATACAATGGAATATCACTCAGCCATCAGAAAGGATGAATACCCAACTTTTGCATCAACATGGATGGGACTGGAGGAGATTATGTTAAGTGAAATAAGTCAAGTAGAGAAAGTCAATCATCATATGGTTTCACTTATTTGTGGAACCTAAGGAATAGCATGGAGGACATTAGGAGAAGGAAAGGAAAAATGAAGTGGGGGCATTGGAGAGGGAAATGAAACATGAAAACTATGGACTCCAAGAAACAAACTGAGGGTTTTAAAGATGAGAAGGATGTGGGGATGGGTGAGCCTGGTGATGGGTATTAAGGAGGGCACATATTGCATGGGGCACTGGGTGTTTTACACCAACAATGAATCATGGAACACTACTTCAAAAACTAATGATGTATTGTATGGTAACTAACATAACATAATTAAAAAAAAAAAAAAAGGAGGGGAACAATACCTAACACTCAATCTTTGCTAGTTTCTTGTTTACCTCCTTTTAAAAGTAAGCTCATTAGTGGTTTTTTGTTTGTTTGTTTGTTTGTCTCAACTAAAAGAAGAAAAATAATACACATTATTTTGAAAACTTTTTGAACAGTGTACAAACGTTAGTCAAGTCCACAATGTCTCATCTCTTCTTCCTCCTAACATGGCTAAGTTGAAAAACCCTTTATCTGGGAAAAGATCATTCTCCTGCCACCTTGTGTAAGATTTTGGCTTTAGCTTAGATTATCCTTTCTTTCCTTTTCTGAAAATAAGTTGAAAATATTAATAGCCTCAGTTTCTTCTTCCAAAATATGACTGCTTCTTTATCAAGTGCAAAAGCAACCCATTTTGACCATAGTAAACAGCTTGGACCTACTTTTTTTGGCTCACTGTTTTAGTGAGACAAGTGGAGTGAAGATGACACACCATTTCCAAATGTATTCATAATTGGTAGACCATACTTCTAACTTGAAGTTTTGTTGCCATTAAACTACGACCAGACTCGCTATAATTACAGAGGTAAATTCTTTATATTTACTATATTTGAAATTACCATATAATACCAAAATAAAATTATGATTATGTGAAGAGTCTGTAATATTAAGAAGATGACTTTGAAATTATTGCTTATCTAAATGAAATTTCCCATTTTATAATCTTGTATAAGCTTCCGTTGTCATTTCCTATTTAAAATCTATTAGAAGGCACTCTTATTTTCCCTTAAGTGGGAATTCAAATGTGGAACAAATTCATCCCAAAGGAACAGATTCTATATTCCACTGAAGACCAGGTGGCTTCCATGTGGCATTTTGCCTCTTGCATATTGTTCATCTCCTACAACAAATGGGGGTATGCTCTTTAGTAAACTAATTCAACTCAATTAGAGACATTGTCTTCAAGGGATAACATCATAGAGACTAGAATCAGAATCATGCTTTTGGGAAAATTGGGCCTAGGTTTTTTGTTTTGCTTTGTTTTGTTTTAAGATTTTATTTATTTATTTGACAGACAGAGACCACAAGTCGGCAGAGAGGCAGAGAGAGAGGGGGAAGCAGGCTCTCTACTGAACAGAGAGCTTGATGCAGAGCTCAATCCCAGGACCCTGAGATCATGGCCTGAGCCAAAGGCAGAGGCTTAACCCACTGAGCTACCCAGGCGCCCCTGGGCCCAGGTTTTGATGGCTTCTTTCCTCAATCTTATAAAACCTATTTGAACTCTACTGGATGCCAGAACTGCTTAAAAATATTTGGTCCCTTGTAATTTTAACCTTCCAGTATTCAATGCACCTGATCCATGTAATATCCTATAGTATTTTTGTCAAATGAAGACTCTCAAAGTGTGTTTCTTGGGAGACACTTTTCAATTGGTTGCTTACATTTCTGCATTTATTATTTGTTCTAGACCATCCTTTGAAGATGGTTGTATTGAATAGACTTGGAAGACAGAAATAGTATCTTTTTTTTTTTAACTTAACCTGTTGTGTTTGCAAATATTATCTGCCTCTGTTTTGATTCTTCTTGTGGGAACTGATGCTCAGAACTGATATATAACTCCCACCCCTACACACACACACACACACGCACACACACAAACACACAAACACACACACACACACAAATACTGTTAATATTCTGGCTACTTCTATTGCTGTGAATAATAAACTATATTATTTCTGAACCATGATTCTGCGTCTTCTATCAACACCCAAGAAACCACGGCAGACTCATACACCAGCTTTCAAATAAGGGAAAATAATCTCAGATGCTTTATATTTTTTGATAGTGTTACCTACTTCTGAACATATGACTGAACACATATAAAGCTGGAGCCATGACCATTTAGAGCTTCTTCTGTGGAAGAACTATGCATTCACTAGTAAACAAAAGTAGTTTTATCTTCTTTTTTTTTCCTCCTGGACACCATTTCTTCTCTCACACTGTTGCTCAAATTGGATGGAGTCTAAGGTCCTTTGAGGAAATTTTTGTTTAATGACTCAAAATAAAATAGGAAGAGTCTAAAGTGCTAAATGTAATTCTAGATAAAAGGTATAAGATCATGCCTGAAAGGATAGTAATTTTATCTAACAACTGCCTGTTCACCCCTTATTTGATCATTAACTAATCTCCAAATTCCTGACTAAATCCCTTTTGTAAGCCAAAATGTGAGCTAAAAACTGGGATTTTAAAAAAGTTTTCATTTGAAATCCAGTTAGTTAACATATATGGTTGTATTAGTTTCATGTGTACAATATAACATCTAGCACTCGGTGCTCATCATGACAAGTGCTCTAATTAACCCCCATCACTTATTTAATCCATCACTCCTTTCAGATCCTCTCAAGTAACCATCAGTTTATTCTCCGTAATGAAATGTCTGTTTCTTGCTTTCTTTCTCTTTCTATGTCCTATTATTTCCCCCTTTGCTTGTTTGTTTTGTTTCTTTTATTCCATATATGAGTAAAGGTATTTGTCTTTCTCTGACTGACTTATTTCACTTTTAGCATTATACTGTCTAGTTCCAGCCATGTTATTGCAAATGGCAAGATTTCAGTCTTTTTTTATGGAAGAATAATATTCCATTGTATATACATACCACTTATTCTTTATTTATTCATCAATTGATGGATACTTGGGCTCTTTCCATATCTTAGCTTTACAAATAATGCTGCTATAAACATAGGGGTGCTAGCATCCCTTTGAATAAGTTTTCTTATATTCATTGGGTAAATACACACCAACAGGATTGTTGGATCACAAAGGACTTCTATTTTTAAATTTTATGGAAATTCCATACTGTTTTCAAATATGGCTGTATCAGTTTGCATCACCACTAACAGTTCACAATTGTTACTTTTTCTTTTTTTTAAGATTTTATTCATCTGACAGAGAGAGATCACAAGTAGAGAGAGAGAGGAGGGAGCAGGCTCCATGCCTAGCAGAGAGCCCAATGTGGGACTTGATCCCAGGACCCTGAGATCATGACCTGAGCTGAAGGCAGAGGCTTAACCCACTGAGCCACCCAGGCAGCCCCCACAAGTGTTACTTTTTCACATCCTCTCCAACACCTTTTGTTTCTTGTAGTGTTGATTTTAGCCATTCTGACAGGTGTGAGGTGGTATCTCTTTCTAGTTTTGCTTTGCAATTTCCTGATGATACATGATGATGGACATCTTTTCATGTATCTACTGAACATTTGAATGTGTTCTTTGGGGAAACACTTGTTCATGTCTTCTATCCATGTTTTTATTGGATTATTTGTTTTTGGATGTTGACTAAAAACTGGATATTAAGTAACACACAAGACAGGTTTCCTTGAGCTTAAATTTTATTTGCATGAGTGTCATTAACAGGAAAAAATATGCATATGTGTATGTACAAGTGTGTTTATGTATACATCTATCTATCTATCCTCTATCCCCGTTCCTGTCTTCTAATTGTGGTAAATCTTGTAAAGTGGGAAATGG
Organism: Mustela nivalis; assembly: GCF_964662115.1. Classification (NCBI taxonomy): domain Eukaryota; kingdom Metazoa; phylum Chordata; class Mammalia; order Carnivora; family Mustelidae; genus Mustela; species Mustela nivalis. The sequence continues at coordinate 106,912 of NW_028135002.1, forward strand.
GATAGTCTGAAGAAATGTGCTGCTGGATATGTTGGGTAAGCAAATTTAATTGCACTCAGATGCATTGGATATAAGTGAATCACTCAAATGAGTTATTTAATATTATATAGAAACAAATTAAAATTTTATGTAGTTGAAAATAATAGGTGGTTAAAATAATTTTTGTTGTTTGTTGTTTTTGTGTCTTTTTTTTGTTTATATATACTATGGTGTGAATGTTTATGTCTCCCAAAATCATATTATGAAATCTAACTCTGGAAGTGATAGTATTAAAACATAGGGGCCTTTGGGAGGTGATTATGTCATAAGTGGGATTACAGTCCTTTTAAAGGAGACCCCAGAGCGTTCTCTTGATTCATTCATCATGTACGTTTACAGTGAGAAGATAGCCATCTATGAGGAAGTGGGCTCTCCCTGGATCTGCCCATTCCTTAATCTTGAACTTTTCAGTTCTAGAACTGTGAGAAATAAATTCCTGTTCTTTATAAGCTATTCAGTCTATATCATGTCCATTATAGCAGCCTGCATGCAGAAGAACACTATGACCTAAAACGAGAGCAATAAATATAAATTTTCAGTAAAGTCAGTTGGTACAATGTTTTTTTACTTAGAAAAGACATGCTGCTTCATGTTAAACCTTGATATTGGATATGTTTCTTGAAGGGCCACATCTTACTCCTTTGTGTGTTTTCCACAAAGTCCAGGATGATGCCTTACATAAAGGTAATATTTTATAAATACTGTTGGAAATATATACTTCTCTAAAATCTTATTTTGCCTACAGATTACTTGGATCCACTTTGCCTTGTGTAGAATATTTGAAATATATTAAGAACAGAATGTCTCTCTAAATAACATTTAGAATCATCATTAGTTTATGACTCCTGACTCATTTGTTTATGCAGTGATGCTTACTGCAAGAACACTGAAGTTTGTAATATAATTTTTGAATTAATCACCAAGCTAGTTTATTATAACTTATGAAAAAATAATTTCTCATGTTGGTTTAATTCTGCTCTTATGTTATGGTCATGACATTTTCATTAAAATAAAGTAGAAAATAGAAGTAAATAATAAATGAAAAATAAAAAATAATAAATAAATAAATAAAAGTAAAACTCTTGTGAAATGTTAAACTTTTCTTACTTATTTTGTTTTGCTTTTCCTCTACGATGCTGGCAAAGCTGTATTTTGCAGATAGATTCAATTTTCTAGTTGCTAGGTTTGTTACTTTTGCTAAAATTTTCAAAATATAAGAAGTTGAATAGTCATGGATTGTTTATTAAACTCCTTATCTACACATATATAAAAAAAAATGATGGTGGGGCTCCTGGGTGGCTCAGTGGGTTAAGCCGCTGCCTTCGGATCAGGTCATGATCTCAGGGTCCTGGGATCGAGTCCCGCATCGGGCTCTCTGCTCGGCAGGGAGCCTGCTTCCCTCTCTCTCTCTCTCTCTGCCTGCCTCTCCATCTACTTGTGAGTTCTCTCTGTCAAATAAATAAATAAAATCTTTAAAAAAAAAAATTATGGTGACCTGGGTATTTCTAAAATTGTATTCTGTTTTTCCATATTGTGTTTTACAATGTAATTAATAAAGATTTTGCATATATTAACACCCATCCCCTTCTATCTCATCTGTATGTCCATTACAGAGCATGTATGATTTCTATTCATTGCTATGTTGTGGTGAAGAGATTGTCTGAAGTAGTCCTATATTTATGCAGGTAGATCTTAAGCTACGGTGCTCTTGTTTATTTGCTTGTTCGTGATCAGTATGTCTGAAAGATGGTAACTATTGCATCAGGTATGACGATTAAAAAATATTATTGGTGCCTGATACACTGTGATGAAATAGGTAAGTCGATTCATAATTTGTTAATTAAATTAGAAAAAAATTCCTTTGGATTTGTCCTTTATTAAGAGTTTTTTTTTTTTTCTTAACAAATTGCTTGGGATGTTTTTTGTGTAATATATATCACATGCCTCAACCTTTAAATTTGAATGTAGAAAATAGTTATCTGAATGAGCCTAGAAAATATTGTTATGAAATATTTGTGTTCTGTTATATTATGTTAACTTAGGAAATAATGGTAGTTATTTTTATTAGCATTTCCTACTTTCCACATGCCCTTACAGATGAGATATCATGTTTTTCCTACTCTTTTTATCGTGGTTGTTATATTCTTCATGATCAATAACAATCAATGAAAATTCATAACATTAATTTTCTTTGGGAAAGTGATATTTTAGCAAGAATCCATGACCAAAAATTTTAGCTGTTGTTCTTCTAGGAGATGAGACTATCAATGTTCCCAAAATTTCAAGAAATAGAACTTATTAATTGTGTTGGTTGATGTTTATTGTTTCTGAACTTAGAGGTGCATAATTCAATTTAAAATTTATTTTGGGGGCGCCTGGGTGGCTCAGTGGGTTAAAGCCTCTGCCTTTGGCTCAGGTCATGATCCCAGGGTCCTGGGATCGAGCCCCGCATCGGGCTCTCTGCCTAGCAGGGAGCCTGCTTCCTCTTCCCTCTCTCTCTGCCTGCCTCTCTGCCTACTTGTGATCTCTATCTGTCAATTAAAATAAATAAAATCTTTAAAAAAATGGAGTGGACCTTACGGGGGTGCTTATCTGAAATTGAGGGACATTATAAAAAAAATAAAAAATAAAATTTATTTTGAATTGAAAACAAGATCTTACTGAAGTTTAGGCATCCCACTTTATATCAGGCCTCCAGTACATTATAATTTATTTATAGAAAATTTCATAAACATGAATGTCACTTTTCCTATTGCATTTATACTGAAACTGCAATGACTCAAAGATGTCAGATCTGAAAAGCACTACCTTTCTATAATTTCTGTTTCCTAGAAGGAATGGATATACCATTTTAGCACAATTATCCAACAGTATTCAAAACCACCATGAATTTTAAGACATAGTGTTTACACCCTAAAAATCAAGTATGAAAATGTATAAACAACCAAATCTCTATCTGTAAATGAAATACTCCCACACAGACGTGTTTTAAAACTTTCTAACTTAAGGGATTTGATAGCACAGACTCAGGGTAGTAGTTTCAGTGCCTACAGTATACTTTCAGGGAGAGAGTAATGTAGGCTCTGAGTCACTTTCTGCCTAGAGATGACCTAATAGTGGTTCTGCCATTGTTTGTTTGTTTTTGAAAATACGTCCCTGGGCGTCATTCAGAAAATGCAGAGTTTGGCAATCTATATAAATTAAGGATGATCTTTTTGAATGTTTGTCTTTCACTACATCAAATTAACATAATTGGACAGAAATTCCACTAAATTAAGCATTGTTAGGAAACGTGTAAATTGGAGCTGCTCAAATTAGTTGCTCTTTGAACTATGTGCTGTTGGTTCAGGATTAGATAAGGAGTTTGAAGGAAAACCTAAATCATTGCTTCCTTTTTTGAGAGAGTCTTAGCATATTTTCTTAAAATTAGCTGAAATAAACAATGTGTTTAGTCGCAAAGTGATTTGCATTTTTGCACAAACTCCCTATCTCCTTGAGAATTATAACAAATATTTCATGAAACATCATTGATCTTTACTTTGTGACACTGCTGTAAAGTACATTCAGAGTTGCCAGTTAAAAGTGTTAGTGTTGAGATGAAATGTCATGCATTTTTCTTCACTTCCATGCAAATGAACACCGTAATTTATTAAGACACAATGAAGAAAAAAAAATTGACAATGAGTTCCAGATTTTAAAAATCACTTGCCATTCAATCCAAATTGTGAGTTTGATCGGTTACCGAACACTTTATAATGCACCCCCGGTAATTTTACAGAGATTATTTTTTTCTTACCAATTCTTGATTATTCTGTCTTGCAATGCAGAGAAAGCTAACTAAATTAAAATAAACTTCCGTTAATTTTGATTGTTATAAACTTAAAACTGATTAATTTCCATATATAGAGTTTAAAATGTTCACAATTTACATTAAATATATATTCTGTGTGTACCTTGGAAAAATTATACTGAAAATTGAAATTAAAATGATGTTGTATATAGCTGCAAGAAGCCGCCTGTCCCATTTCATCTTACTATATAAGTTTTGTCAGGTAATTTATAAAATCCCTACTGCATAACAAGTCTATTTTTATTGGAATGGGTAGTAATGTTTCTTCTTATTTCTAAATAAGAGTTGGTCTATGAGTGCATCTGCAACTGTATTTTTCCTAAGTGGCTTCATGGTCTTGAACTGAGAAATCTCAGAACATTAAACATCAAAATAATATATTTTGACATAATTAGACATCAAGGAAATGCAATTAAAATGACACTGAGATATCACTACCCACTTACCAGAATGGCTAAAACTAAATATAATGACAAGACCAAAAGAAAAAATATACCATTTGATGATACACAATGGCAAGTTGTACCATAACTTAACCATCTCAGACTAGTGAAGTGTTAAATTTGTTTTTCTAAGCAATGTTTTGGGTCACTTACCACTTTTCAAGGATATAAAGTGCTACCATTTTACTTAAAACTGTGAAATTTGGTCAGATTTAAATTTCAATTTATGTTAAAACATTCTGTAAACTGTGTTAAACTTTGACATTTGTTCCCTCTGTTCAGTGAATAACACTATATCATATTCTGAAAAATACGCTAATTTTCATTTTGAAAAATATCCCTTTTTCCTCTTATGGTAATTATTAATATGAATTAATAGTAGAATTTGATATGGTTCCATATGCCCATAAATACTTTTATTGTATATTATCAAATTTAATAATGAATATAATGTACTTCTTTGGACAATTTTTAAAGACCAGTCTACTCTTAAAACAAAAAAATGGAGACGCACTTCTTTAGTTCACACAAATTTCATTTTATTATATATAACCTCAGATAAATTTCAACAAATCATAATTTATTAAAATTATGTCTACTTAAAAATCTCATAGAGAGTAAAACCATCAAAAATAAAAATAAACACACACAACACACACACATCACCCATGTATTGGCAAATTACAGTTGCTGTAACAATACATTAGGCATTCCACTGTTGAGGGCTATCATATCAAAATTTCCATCAGTGACAAGAAGATTTGTATCCAAATGGACTGATTTTCCAGAATCCAAGAAAAAGTCTCCTAGGGTTTATTTAAAGATAAATATTTGAACAAATACTTCTTAAATTTAGGAAATTCAGAACATACGATTAAGGAATATTTGCAGTGCAGACTATATTCAATCCTTCCTTCAAAATGTGCCTTTGAGTACATAATTCTGTTTTCTCTATCTAAATTGAGCTGTTCTCCAAGGAAGTTTTCTAAAATGTGTATCTCTGTGTGATAAATGTTCTAAGACCTAACATGCTTCATTGTATTTTTACTGTGCTCTCAAATTTAATCAATAATTTGGCTTGATGTATAATATCTAGTTTCAAATATCTTTTCCATCTATACAAACACCCAGCTGTCTCCTTTATATGCTATTACTATTGAGAATTCTGCTGTCAGTATTATTCTTGTACATTTTAGGTGATCTGTTCTTCTCTTGGGCATCATTTATGCTCTTCTCTGTTTTTGATATTCTTAAAACTCACCATAAAGTATATGAGTGGTTTTGTGTGTGTGTGGTTTTTGTTTTGTTTTGTTTCTGATTTCTCATTTTTG